>NC_056731.1:928329971-928604796 GCF_019279795.1 Protopterus annectens
AGAACTGATAAGATATTTCTCAGATTGGTACGTGTTAGGTCGCCTAAATAAATTTAGTATGAGATCTAATTCAGTAACACAGTTGCCTCCATTATTTCCAATAGAATTTTGTGAATGTGTCTGAATTGAATAGGTTATTTCTGCCACGTACTCAAAATTCGGTGGAGGCGTGGCATCGCCATTTAAAATGCATTTTAGGTACTAAGGCTACTGACTTGTCTGTACTCATGACTGCTTTGTCTAGAGAGCAGAATCGTGTAGATGCATTGAGGGAGAGACTTGCTGCAGGGTGTCCTCCTTCTCCAAAGCATAAAAAAACAAATCAGTCGACATAACCATTTTTGTGCTGGAGCATCAGGAAGACTATGCATGCATCCAACTAGTGCAGGCTATAGCACGGTTATTATGGATGTAATTATAAAGTTGCTATTGAACCATACCACTAAGGGTTTTATCTGTACTTATGTTGAATGCTCAGTATATGACTTTCGTCTGTTGGGCAGTGGTTTCACAGGCTGTTATATTATGCGACATATACTTTCCTCTTGGGCAGTGGTTTCACAGGCTGTTATATTATGCCACATACACTTTCCTCTTTATTTGTTTGTGTTTAATGTACATAGTACTTTCCGGTGAGAGAACTGATGGGAATCGTGGTGTATTGGTGTTTCTACAGAGGTGTTACTGTACATTTATTATTTTAATGCATCAGTGGCATCGCAGATTGTCAAACGTTCTTTTTTCGGTATTTTGGTCTGTCGGTATTGAGGTTCACATTTTTGAAAGTTTTTGTAATTTCAGTCTCTGTATTCTTAGGTTCAGTATTTTGTGTGTATATACACACACACACACACACACACACACACACACACACACACACACACACACACACATATATGTACACATACAGTTACCCTTGTTTTACATTTCCTGCCATTATTGTTTTCAGGGCTATTGCCTGTCATCTTGGGCAAGAAAGATCTGAAGCTTTTGGTGCTCTAAATGCCTTATATGCACCTTTGCTTGAGTTGTTGGCAGAATGCGTGGAAGCTGCTCTTAAAGTTTGAAAACATGTCCAGTTGGTCATATCTTTGGCAGGAAATAATTCAATTAGCTTTGGATACTGCAACAGTAATCTATTATAACATATATTGTTAGGGTAAGTTTACTTAATCAACTGTGCTGTATTTATCTTAACAGTATGTATTAATTTTGCCAAAGTGAATGTACTGTATGATGTCAGAATTAAAAATTATTTTGTACCAAAGCTGCAGTTGTGTTCTGCTCCAGATTTTTAGCTTTTGAAATGGTTTCTGCCTTTTCTGAATTTTGTAAAGATGCTTGTTCAGTACCATAGCCACTTACATTAGCAGATCAGTCTGTTTTCTAGTTTTCAATAAAATAAATGTCAAATTTTCTTTCGGCTTTTTCTGGTTAAGAGTCGCCACAGCAGAAGTCCGGTCTGCTAATGATTGGCAGTGGATTTTTACAGTGACGAGTTGCCAACCCGACGCCCAACCTTCAAAGAAGGCACACCCGTTCATGCATGCACCTACCTGCATGTCTTTAGACGTCACTCAACCGTGGGGAGGACATTCAGACTCCACACAGAAGGCACTCCAGCTGAAAATCGAAAAGGAGAACCTCTTGCTGTGAGGCGAAAACATTTTTTTTTTTGATATTTAAAATAAATATCAAATTCTGTTTTTCATAATTTCACACTGTTAATATAAAAACAACTTTTTCTGAAATACTTATTTCATTTTTTCAAACTTTACTTAACCACCTGTTCTTTGACTGCATTTCTTTCAAAGATTTGCGCTGCATCTCACCAAGAGAGGCATTAGAGAAAAAATAGTTTACAGTGTTCTGTCATGTTGTAGGTTATGAAGTATTTAATATACTTAACATTTTACAATGAGATAGGAGGGTGACCTAATGGTTAAGGTGTTTGCCCTACAAACACAAGGTGCAGGGTTTGAGTCTCACAAGGGATAATTGGCTAGGCTTAAAATGGCTCACAAGGGCAGTTAGCGTAGTACTAATCTATGAATCTATGGTTTATGCATTAAATTACAAGTTTCAGGCATAGTGTGAGCCAGATAAGAATCTCCCATATGTAAGCATGTATTTTTCACTACACATCAAGGGCCTCAAGAGATGATTGATGCTTTGTTTTTGAAGTGAAACGTAGAATACAAAACGGAGAAACTGGCAACTTGCATGATTCATTGATAAGAAATAGAATTGTGTGTAGAGCCAGAATTGGCTAGGTCAGTGGCAAATTATTACTAGAGCTGATGTTGGACAAAGCAGTTAGTGTGTGGAGCAAGTGAGTTTTCAAGCATGCATCTTAACCAAGGCCCTGTTATTTAGTGGAGTACGACCCAGACAATCTGTGTTTGACTAGTGGCTTGGGCATTAGATAACCTCAGCATGGACCCAATAACTCAAGTATGAACAGTATTTGGTCTTACAGAGGGGTTCCCAGCAGTAGAGGGTGTGCATCAGGATTCAGCTCTGAGCCCACTGCTGTTCATACTTGTGATGGACTATATCTGCAAACAGGTCAAAGAGAACAGATCAACAAATTTGCTATGTGCAGATGATGTGGAATTACAGACAGACTGTGAAGAAGAGCTTTAGCAAAGCTTCACAGGTAAATAAGAGACTTACTGTCTTTTTGGACCATTTAAGCCTAGCCAGTTTCCCACTTAGTGAGAATCAAACCTTGTATCTCTTGTCTTTAAGGTAAACATTTAAGCCTAGCCAGTTTCCCACTTAGTGAGAATCAAACCTGGTATCTCTTGTCTTTCAGGTAAACACCTTAACCATTATGCCACCCCCACCCCCAAGGATAGAGGAATGTGATGCAAACTGAAGGCACATGAGATGAAACAGTACAGATAAACAGTTGTAATAGCAGCAAATGGGAGAAATCGGAAGAAGCTGAGAACTGAGTTTGAAGGGAAGGTAATGGAACCTCTCTCTCAACCTTCTGATTTAAAAGCCCGCATTTGCACTCGTTTCCCCCTTTCATGTAACTAGCTTAGTCCAGATACAGATTCTTAGTTTTAGCACTTGAATTTGCTTATTCGTGATCAGCACTTGTTCAGAACTTGTAAGCACTAAATAACCTACTAATTACTACAGCACTCAACCTCCCTCATTACCTAGAGGAAAACAGTTTTGGTACATATTTTCCTCACTTGCTTAGAGAAAAACAGCTCTTGTACTCACTTTCCTCACTTATCTAGAGGAAAATAGTTTTTTGTTCAGGCATGTCCAAATGTCAGCTGCCAGTGTTTCTATCTGATGAATCTGGGCATCTTGGGGCAATGTAGAAATTGCCTCATGTACACAGACAACCCTCTCCTCCTCCTACCACCCAACACTACAACCTGTGAGAGATGCACTTATCTAGCCAAACTGGAGGTAAAGCTCTCTCCAATCAAGACTGAACTTGACAGTCAAGAGGAGAAGGTAAACACTTGCACCACACCACACTCATCACATAGTCTCACTAAATCTACACTACCAAAATCCACACATATTAACACAAAAAACATTTGCGGAGGCTCTCAATAATAATCTGCTCAGGCAATAGAGACCTCCAAAGTAGAAATGCAAGCAGCCTCCACCCCCCAACACAACCCAAATGACACATAGCCCGCAGACTCAGTGTGCCACTCAACCACAGCCAGTAAGGCAAACAACGTACCCAACACACTAGTCATAGGTGACTCTATAGTCAGGCACACTGATGTCCCACTCACCAGGCTAAACAAGGGGAAGGTTACTGTCCGCTGCCTTTCGGGTGCCAGGATCCGCCACATAACCCACGCACTCAGGTCACTCCACAACAAGTACAAATAAGACTCTGTTATTGTCCATGTTGGTGTGAACGACCTGAGACGTACCTCCCTGGACTACATGAAAAGAGACATGGAGGAGCTCTCTGATCTTGTAGCCCAGGCAGGTATGACCCTAGCCCTGAGTAGCATTCTGCCATCACCCAGAATGATGCCGCAGTACAAGGACAAAATGATTGACTTCAACAATTAGCTAAGCTTCTGGTGCCATTCTAAATGGATCCAGTATCTGTCTGCCTGGGATGACATGGTCAACAGACCACGATGCTTTGCCAGAGATGGCCTGCACCTGTCACCCCTGGGATTACGGATACTGGCTAAGGTTCTTGCCGCCCCTATAGTGCCTTTTTTAGGCAAGGTTCAAATGACAAAGTCACCACCGTAACAGGAACAGACAAGCAAAAACTGAGGGTGATGCTACTCAATGCTAGAAGTCTAAATCTCAAAATGCACTCACTCGAGGCACTCCTTAAAATGGAGAACATCGATATCTGTGCAGTGACTGAGACCTGGTTCAAGGCTCCAGAGAGCACCCCTGCACTACCAGGCTATAACTCATACCACACTTTTCGGCCATGTAACTTGGACCGGAACACCAACGGCAGAGGTGTGTCCATATTCATTAAGGATATCCACACCTCCAGACTAGTTTCTCAGCATAATGCAGCCGAGGTTATCCAAGTGCAGCTAACTCTGGGCAAAACTGCAATCCAAATTGTAGCTTGCTACAGATCACCCATCATGCCCCAGGATTCCCACTCCTCTTTTCTTGATGTACTGGAAAATATTAGGGTTCAGCCAAACACCCTAATAATGGGCGATTTCAACTACCCCACCATTAACTGGGAAAACTACTCATGTACCAACTCCTTTGCTCAACGCTTTCTGGAATTCATAAACTCCAATGCCCTGGATCAACTTATCCACACCCCCACCAGGGGCAAAGATATCCTAGATCTAGTCATTACCAACATGAGTGACTGGTGTTCCGCACCTGAAGTCAACACCTCATTGGTCCGATCCGACCATAAGCTAATTACCCTAGATATCCACATCCTGCCCCCACCCCCCATTAAGTAAACCATGGAAAAAATTTCTCCAAAGCCAACTTCATGCTTCTTAAGACAGAAGTGGTGAACTTCATGACACCCATGCAGATGGACAATACAGTTACAACTACTGAATCCTACACAATTGCACTTTATAAGCACTTACATGAGTGCATGGATCGTGCTATCCCAAACAGAACCAAGACGCTATCCTCCAAAAAAAGGAAGCCAATTTGGTGGTCCCCTGCCATAAACAAACTGTGCAACAAAAGGAAGAAACTGTTGCAAAAGAGAGTAAAATCCCATGAGTGGAGGAGCTCCCTGGTCAGCCTCAGTAAGAAGCTGTGATCCCTGATAAAATCCTCCAAAGCTAGTTACGAAAACAAAATCGCCACTGATTCTAAAGACAGCCATAAAACATTCTATAGCTATGTCAAGAATCTCAATGGCAACACTCAGATCTCCTTCGAGTTACAGCACAATGGCACTAAATATACAAACCCAACTGATATTGCCAACATCCTGGCAGATAGGTTCAGTGCTAACTTTACCTCCTTCTCACCCCCTAAAGAGCCCATCTCTATACCGGAAGAATGCAAAGTTCCTGTAATCATGGCTGCACAGGTAAAAACCACACTCTCCAAAGCCAAGAACACAGCATCCATGGGACCAGACAGCATCCCAGGCTGTGTTCTGGATGAACTACAGAACGAACTGGCACCCTACCTAAGTACCATGTTCAATCATAGCCTCACCTCAGGCTTTGTGCCTGCTGAATGGCGCACAGCGACGGTTATCCCACTCCACAAGGGGGGAGCCACCACGGACCCCAGGAACTACCACCCCATTAGCCTGACAAGCCTGGCTGCAAGGCTATGGAACGTATCACCATGGAACTTATAAACAAAGACATTGGTAATCTCCAAACTCTGGATCCCACCCAGTTCAGATTTGTAAAAGGCAGATCATGTCTCCTAAAAACTGATAGACTTCTTTGAAGTAGTCACCAAAGCCGTAGACAAGGGTAAGGTGGTTCACACAGCCCATCTAGATCTTGCCAAGGCTTTCAACACCATCCCCCACTCTGGAATTATAGATAAACTCACTAAACTAGGTATAAATCCCTATGTCACAAGATGGGTTGCCAACTGGCTCACTGACAGAACTCACACTATGAAAGTAGCAGACTCCAAATCTGACTTCAGACCAGTGACAAGTGGAGTGCCACAGGGTTCAGTCCTGGGTCCTCTCCTGTTTGGTATCTACTTCTTTGAAGTACAGAAGATCTTTGTGGACATCCTACAAAAGGGCCTCAATGAGACAGATGCCTGGTGTCAAAGCCATGGCCTCAAGCTCAATGCCAAAAAGTGCATTTTCATCCCCTTTGGTAAAAACGGTGTACCCATGAACTACAACATGGTGGTAGTATACTTAACACCGAAAGTGTGATAGAGACCTTGGGACACAGGTGGACAGTAGTCTCTCCTTTGATAATCACATTGCCACAGTAGTCAGGAAATCCTTCTACTTGGCACACCTCATCACAAAAGGTTTCTCATCCAGAAAAAAAGAGGTCATTGTTTCCCTCTACTCATCACTCATTAGTCCCATTAATAGAGTACAACGCCCCTTTTGGTATGTACCTCATAAGACATCTACAACAACTTGAAAGGCCGCAGAAATACCTCACAAATAGTATTACCAGCCTCAAACAGATGCCCTACGCAGACCGTCTCAAAAAACTCCAGCTTTACTCCGTCACATATCACCTACTCAGAGGTGATCTCTGCCTAACATACAAAGCTATGTCAAACCCAGAACTGTTGGACATGCTCCACTTAAAGAAATCCCAATCCCTCTGAGCTACACACTCTAGGGACCTAAACTTTGTCACCACAATAAACAGAACATGCCGGAGGGATAGATTCCTGTCCCAGAGACTTCCCATACTCTGGAATAAACTACCTATGTATATCAAGCAAAGCTCCTCATTAGCACTCTTCAAGAAAAATCTTGATGATTGGATGGGAAATAGGAGATTCACCCTGGGGATCACCTCTGTGGCTCTGCTCGACAGTGGCACAGGAAAATAATTTTCTTGGGTGGCAAAAGCCAGGGTACCTTTTTGGCTGGGCTTGTATAGGCCCCAGGGCCAATAGCCTAGTACCTACCTATGAACAAGTTAACAGCTTCAAGTGTCTGAGTAGGGTGGTTAAGGAGAAGGGACATCTGGATGAGGAGGTCAAAGCTAGAATCAGAGGGGCTGCAGTCAAAGTGGTACAGAGTGTCATGGTAGTGTATGACAGAATGCCATAGAAGCTGAAAGGTAAGGTGTACAAAACAGTGGTGCCACCACTACTACTATGTGTTACAGAAACCTGAACAGTAAAGGCAGAACAGTTGATGAAACTAGTGATATAAGATGCAGACTGTGGGACCAATGAAGAAACGAGGATATCAGTGCTTAAAAAATAAAGCTCCACTTGCAGAAAAGGTCAAGGACAACAGATTGCAATGGTTCAGGAATATGGGCAGAAAATTAGAGGACAATCTGGTGAAGAAGATTTGGGTCAGCCAGGAACAGGGCAAGAGGAAACAGGGCATCCAGAAAAGAGGTGGATGAATTGTATGAGAGAAGATCTGCTGCAGTCAGGCATATGACAGTCGAAGGTAGAAGAATGACACTGAATAGAGAGAGAGAGATGGTGATAGTTGGCAGTGACACCTCACCCCATATAGAAAAAGGGAGAAAGGAGGGTGGTGATCATGATTTTGGACCGTGACCCTGTTGAGGTTTCCTCCTCTCTGTCTTCTTAAACGGTTTCCATATGTTATTAATACAGCAGCAGTGATCATGGAAGGACATAGTAGGGTTGTGTACGACCTTAGCATAATAGTAGATGTCTGACTGGTCACTGTTGTGGTATTGCATCTGTTCCTCTTTCTCGCTTTCTTTCTCTTTTTAGTTTGGCCGAAATGGGTTCTTTTATGCCTGTTTTTGACCTGTAAATATGTATATAGTTGCCTTTTCTTCTACTACAGTGATTTGTCTGGAGCAAGAAGGTCATTCTGTATTTTGTTTCTGTGCATCCTTTTTGTACCAGTGCATTTGTTGGGCTGAGGTCATATGCCAGACAGCATTATTGGAGGGCACTTAAGCTTTGGCACGCAGGCCTTGGATGTACAGCTATCCTTGGTTATCCCGTAGTTTATTAGTACTGCAAAAGTGATCAGTCGGACATGTATTGTTATGGTAAGTTCTTACAAAAGTGTACTTTATGGATGTTCATTGTTAGATCACTGTTACTCTGCGGTGGTGGTGCTGCGGTAGCGTTGTCGCCTCACAGTTAGACGTTGCCCGTTCGATTCTCAGAGCGTTTTCTGTGTGTCGACATGCGTGAATGGGCGTTCCTTCGTTGAAGGTTGTGCATTAGGCCCGGCAAGCCAGCACGTAAAAATCTACTGCCAATCATTAGCGAACTGGAGTTCTGCTGTGGCGACCCCTAACCGGGAAAAGCCGAAAGACACAAACAAACATTGTTAGATCACTGTTGCAGTAGACTAAGGCTAAACGGATTATATCCTTGCTAAGGATAGACAGCTGGCCTGTAGCCAAAGTTTAAGGGTACCTTCAGTGAGCCTTAACTGCTGAACAGTTCGAGGAGAGCCATATAAAGTCAGAGGCTGGGGTTACAAGCCTTCAGAACTTTTTTGCCATCAAAGTGCTGTCTCTCTGCCAGCTTTGAGTGATTGACATTTGGCTAGAGCTTTACAAATACTGGGCAGATAAGTACCCTTCAGGGGAAAACTTCCAATTTATCAGTATTTCTGAGGAAAAGTTTACTTTGTATAAAATATATTTAGACTAGGAATTGTATTTTTATTGCTTGTCACTAAAAATGATGCCTCACAAAGGTTAACTTTTGTCAGCTTTACCTGTTTGTGGAACACATGTTTTAAAATCATTTTTGTAAAAAATGTTGGTATCTTTTTTGGAAATTTAAAGATAGGGGCTTGGACTTGTGGTTTTGAGGGATTGTCACTTAAAATGTTACCTCAGAACTTTAAAAATGCTGTTAGGTATTTCACTGATTATTAAAGCCTTTGCTGCTTGCTAATGAAATAGTTTTCTTGGTTAGGACATGGACAAGGGGGCAGGATTTGGTTTCTTCAGTTATCCCCCCCCCCAATCCGCAAGTAGTAGTACAAATTTTTACAGGCATTTTTGGTAGTTTTCTCTGTCTGAGCCACTGATGAGTGACTGTGCTGTGGCCAAAGCAGGTTTCTTTGACAGCTCATAGTCTTCAGTCCAACTACTGTTGCCATTTGTGAAGCCGCTAAGGTCCAGGAGGTAGGGGCATCCTTTTAGACAGTTGGGTTGCCCTCTGTGGGCAAGGGAGAACTACTCTTGATTATCTTGGAGGAAATGGGTGATGCTTTACCATGAAACTGACCTAAGGAGCCTGATTCCCAGGGAAGAGACAGATATTTTGGTTGGTCATTTTGTAGAGGGTCTCCTAGGAAAGGAAAACAAAGTTATGCATGTCTCTTCCCCTGCTTCACATAGGGTGGACCTTGAAAACTGGCTGAGTTTTTCTAAGAGCTTATTTCAAGCATTTCATATTTTAAATCCCAATTCCTCCCTAAATTTTAAAAGAAAAAGATTTTCTTCTCTTTCAAATACTGATTCCCAGTCTGAAGGACAGGAATTTGTCTAGGATTGTACTTCTCCAGTAATTCTGCCACAGAAAGGGGCATCAGATTCTAAAGAGTTTTTCTTCATATTTTCCCCATTAAGAGTTATCTTTTTTTCTGAAACTATAGGTATAATGAAAGATTTGTTTCAGTGAGAACAGAGTAAAATTCCAGTGTCCTAGCAAAAATATGTCTGTTTTCCTCAGCCTAAAGCTGTTCCTCTTGTCTTAACTTGCATTAGGGATGTGTTCTTGACAGACTGCAACATGCCTGGCAGTCATCCTCTTGCCCCACAAAAGTCTGATAGATTCCACATACCCAAAATGTAGTATTTACAAATCCCACATCTAACACTGCAGTTGTTTCATTGGTAAAACCATCTGTTGCCAAATTATTTGTGAATGCTAACCCTATTCCTTCTGACAAAGATGAGAAGTTTTTTTAGATTCAGGAACAAAGCATAGTCTTCTATTTTAACTTTCAGAATTCTGAATTGTCAGGCTGATATGTCAGACTTTTTCCCTCCTTATTTTGAAAGGTTGAGAAAGTTAACTGCCAGCGTCCCTTCAGACTGCATTCTTTAATATCCCCTGTGTCTCAAGTAAACACTCTTGAAATAGTTTTTATTTTGTTTATGATTCTGCTGATGTTATATCCAGTGCAGCTTCTCCTGGACCCTTAATGAGGTTTGCTTGGTTAGGTGCACATAATTTAGCAGTGTATGTTAAAGCTGAGATCTTGATTGCTTTCCTAAATGCAAAATCATTGTTTGGCTCATCTTCTGCTGAGGTCTTTAAAAAGATTTGGTTAAAGAAGGAAGTTAATTCAGGGGGGCCACTAAGATTTTTCAACAGTATTTGCCAAAGTTTAGTAGGATATTTTATTCTAATTCAGTATCCTTTTATAGGAAACGGAGCAAACAGTCTCAGCATGGTTCAACCAAGTAGAATTTCAAAACGCAATCACAAAGAGACTCAAAAAAGAAGGGGATCCTCCCAGAACCAGTGATAGCCCCCAAAATTGCTTGCATGCTCCTTCATGAGTTTCCTGCTTCCCACACTTGCAGCCCAGTAAATCTTTTCCAAAGTCTGGGTCTTCATTTTCCTGAATGTCATCAGATAGCCTCACACAAGTAGATTCTGAGAAACTTCCTCTTTTTCAGGCAATTCTTCCTCATCCTTCAAATCAAACTTCTCTGTTTCCACTAGTCCTGAACTAAATACTGTCTTTATGGGTCATAGAACCAGTTTCTCCAGAACAAACATGGAAAGGATTTTATTCAAGAATCTTTGTGATGCCAAAGAGAGAAGGCACTTTGAGACCAGTCCCTAGCCTTTTCTATTCTAAATCTTCACATAAAAGTCTCAAAGTTCAAGATGTTTTTCCTTCATTCTGTGATACCCATTGTCTCATTCCTCAGTTTTTATTTTTGTAACTAGACTTAAAAGATGCTTGTCACATCCCAGTTTTCAAAGACTTCAGAGTTTTTTTTTAAACATTTTCAGAGTCTGGCTTACATTTTTACTTCTCTGTCTTACCCTTTGGGTTATCTACAGCTCCAAGGGTGTTTAAACATTGTCTGCCACCGGTAATAGCTTATTGCAGATTGCAAGTTATGTATATTTTCCATATTTAGACTACTGTCTTATATTTGCAGACTCTTTTTCAAGGTGTCAGGAATCAAACGACCCCATTCTCATTCTTGGATTCCAGGTAAACATAACAGAAATCTTTTGTCATTCCTTCTTACAGGACCGTGTTTCTGGGATGCCTTTTGGATACATCCCTCAGAATGACCTTTCTTCCTCAGGACAAAGTAAACCTTTACTATGAACAGTTTGAGTTTCTCTCAACAGGTCCCGCCTTCAGCCAGGGAATATCTTAAGATTTTTGGGTTCTATGGCCTGTACAATTCTCATGATTCCTCTGGCCAGACTTCACATGAGAAAAATTCAGTAGTTATTCAAATCTGTCTTGGCCCAGCAATAGCACTCACTCTCTTTTCAGGTCCTAGTGTTAGAGTTTGTCAAAAGGGAGTTTGGTGGGTGGACCAGTTGTCCCTCAACTCAGGTGTCCCCTTCTCCCTTCCAAAACCTACTCAGTCTGTAACCAGAGATGGCTCACACAAGTCAGATACCCTTCTTGCTGAAGTGATTGCTAAAAGGAAAGCTTTTTTTCCAAGAAAGGAATTTTCAGTCTGCAATAGCGGCTGGCTTGAAAGGAGGAAGGATGAGTTTTTCCAATACAAAGTTAAGGTCCCAGGCTAGAGTTGGTGCTCTCCTGGGAGGTCTTAAATTTTTGGCCCTTCTGAGGAACTGCTCCTGCAGTAGATGAGAGAAGAGGGAAGGTTCTGTGATATAATGAGCTGAAAAGGCTGAAGTGTAAATTTTTATTGAGGAAAAAGACAAGCCCTTGTGAAGCATCTCAGTTAAGTATTGTAAAATCTGAGGTAAATTGGGCACTGCTGTGCTCATCCCTTGAGATTGGTTCCAGGCACAGAATATTTTCCATTTTTCAGCATAAGATGTTCTAGTACTAGGCCTCCAAGCCTCTAAAATGATGTCCATCACTGGTTCGCTGAGGGATGGTAAAGGAGAGATTAGGTAATTAGCCAGGCTGCTAGGTTCAGTGTTTGAAGGCAAGTGTCCAGAATCTGGTTCTCCTGCTGAGACAGCAGGGTAGGATTCTGAGGCAGGTTCTATGGGGCCAGCAGTGACACACTGCACAGGAGGGGATACCAGTGTTGGCGTGGACAGTCTCGTGCAACCAAAATCGTCCTTGGTTTGTCTTGTTTGATCTTTAGTAGTACTTTGGAGAGGCAGAGGAGGAAAGGCGTAAACTGATAGGTTTTTCCAGCTGAAGGACAGAGCATCCATTTTCCAAGCTTGTCTGTGGGGAGTCTTTGTGCAAAATATTTCCAATTGATAGTTCTGGGGGAAGGCAAACAGGTCTATATCTGGGCTCCCCCATTTGCTTGTCAACATGTTGAAAAACCTTGGTTCCAGTTTCCACTCGTGTGGGTCCATGAGGTTTCTGCTTAGTCCGTCTGCCAGTGTATTTAGCTTTCCTGGCAGGAATTGAGCTTGTAGATGCACTTGGTAGCTCAAGGCTGTGTTCTACAATGCCATGGCTAGTCTGCAGAGGGGGTAAGAATGTGTACCCTCCTGCTTGTTTATTTACCACATAACAGTGGTGTTGTCTGTCTTTACCATTAATTGTCCTGGAAGAATGTGGTCCTTGAAGGCTGTCAGAGCATTCTGTACGGCTAACATTTCTTTTTGATAGATGTGCCGGTGCATTTGACTTGGGTTCCATTTGCCCTGAATGCACTTCCTTGCCAGGTGTATCCCCGCATGCATAGTCTGATGATTCTGTTGTTACGGTTTGGGCGGCAGGGGGTAGTGTGGATGGTACAGGCCTCTGCCCACCAAAGGAACTCTAGGCGTAGGCAGGGTATGATAGGAATCATTGCTTCAGATCCTGAAAATGTTGTCACCATAGGCTTTTTTAGATACCATTGTAATTTCCTCATATGCAGTCTTGCGTATGGAATTAAAAGAATGCAGGAGGCCATGAAACCCAAGGCTTGTAGTATTTGCCTTGCAGATAGCAGGGTTTTTGTGGCCACTTGTTTGAAGTAGGTTGTCAAGTGAATTTGTTTCTTTGGCGTGAGGAAAGCCATCTGGGAAGTTGTATTCAAGCTTGCTCCCAGGAATATAATTTGTTGACAGGGTACCAGGTGTGATTTCTTTTTGTTTATGGTGTACCCCAGACAAGTTAGCACCCTTTGCACAAAAGCCAGATGATTCAAAAGTATGTCCTGGTTTTCCACCTGAATTAGACAATCCTCCAGGTATGGGTATATTTGAATATTTCTTTGCCTGCAAAATGCAATGACTAGAGCTAGGCACTTTGTGAATACCCTGGGCACAGAAGATAAGCCAAAGGGCAGTGCAGAGAACTGAGTGCGTGTAGCCTGCTTTGAAGCTTAGGTATCTTCTGCAAGATTCCTTGATTGGGATGGGCAGGTATGCTTTCTTTAAATTTAGTGTTGCCAACCAGGCATCTTTGCCTAGCATAGGAAGCCACTGGTGAAGAGCCAGCATCTTGAATTTTGGAATCACCAAAAAGGTGTTTAGAGTAGGCAGGTCCAGGATAGGACAACATGAATTGTCTTTTCTGGGTACCAGGAAAAGTCCAGAGTCGAAACCCTGTCCCTTTTCCTCTTCTGGTACCAGTGGAATAGCCCCTTTGCTTACCAGAGAGAGAGTACTTGCTTTTGGGCCTCTGCTCACTGATTTGGAGGTAGATCTGGCCAACCGCTTGGAGTTAGTAACGTGTGGAAGTGAAATCTGTATTCTTGGGACACTATTTAAAACCCATTTGTCCTGGGTAATGAGTCCCCAATTATTTGCATGAAGTGCAATCTTTCCCCCCAAAGGGGCAGTCAGTTCAGGAGTGCTTGGAAGTTTTTGAAAATAAGTCATTGAGACAGTTTACCATAGGGAGGAGTTTATTACTCCCAGATTTGGAAGTGGAGGCCCCCCCCACTGCTTAGTCCTGTGCGTCCCGTGGGAGTGAAGCCTGGGTGCTCTGCTGGATCTGAGTTTGGACTGAGAAGGTCTAGAAAAGGTAGGAAAGGACCAATTCTTAGAAGGCCAAATCCTGCCAAGTCTTGAAGGTTGTACTTGTAAGAAATCTTTAACAGTTTGCATAGATTTAGCTTTTTCCTCCATCTTTTTAAGAACAACTTCTGCCTTGTTGCCAAATAGGCGGTCCTGATTAAAGGGAGCATCCAGAAATTTCACTTTAACATGATCTGGCAAGGATTGCTCCTTAAGCCAAGCATGCCTTCTAAGTACAGACCCAGTTACAGCAGCCCTGCAAGATGCCTCTAGTGAATCAAAACCACACTGCAACGTATGTTTACCAACTTGTTCAACAGACTGCATTAAATCCTGTAAATCCTTATTTTCAGCACAATCAGGAATCAACATCTTTTTCTGTTTAAGCAATCCAATAATATGCTGCTGATACTTTAACATATGAAACTGGCAATTCAAGGCCCTAATGGGCAAAGTTGCAGAAGTGTATACCTACTTACTCCATCTATCCAGCGCCCTGGAATCTCTATCAGTGGGGGTAGGATATTTGGCAGTAGTAGCTTTAATGCCCTTGGGTCCCTGTGAAATGGTTTCAGGATCCACAGTAGGATTTTTGAAAATTAACTTGAGAGAGTCAGGAACCCTGTAATATCGATCAGGTTTTCTGGGAGCAGGAGGTAAAGAGTCAGGAGCCATGCTAGATTCCGAAAAGGCATCATCAACAATGACCAGTACAGGAAGTATAGCTAAAGACCTGTGCTGGGGCAGGAGTAAAAAATCCCTAAGCCTCTTTTTAAAATCAGAGAAATCTTGAATTTACAAACAAAAATGCTCCCTGAGAGTATGCAAGGTTTCACCAAAAGAGAAATCCTCTGAGGGGGAGCAGAGGGAATAGAGTCCTCAGCATCAGAATACTCATAGGTAGGTAAGGGTAAATCCTGGTCATCAGAGGAAACAGAAATTTCAGAATCCTGGTCAGAAGTATCGTAAGTAAACTCAGTCCTTGGTCTCTTAGAGGGGGAAGGTTGGCTTCCCCTGATTAAAGTCATAAGGTCTTCAGCCATTCTTATCATTTGTTTTTTAGGCATAGAGGCCTAACCATGCGGTCTGGGCATCAATTTTCTAGGCATAGTTCGAGTTTTAGGCCTTGAAGAAGAAGATGGCGTCGCTTTAATATGCAAGTTAGTAGGCCTGAATACACCCTTAGAAGCTGGTGCCTGCACAGCGGCTCCGGACCCATCCAAGGTAGAGACATCCACAGGTTCCACAGTTGAAGCATCTCGCGGCATACCGGACTCCGAATGGGTCTCGGTAGAGGCCTGCGAATCTGAAGTAGTTGGTATCAGGGGCTGCAAAAGCACCTCACTGGGCACCGGTGGCTCAGCGGCCTGTCTCTTTCTGTGTCTTTGTTTTTTTCAGAATCCTGGTAGTCTGATGGTTTCCCGACGACATATCTAGATAATTGAACCGAAATATTTAGAAGTGTAAATGTACTGAAGACGGGTAGTTCGTTGGTTAAATAAGGCACTAAACTGACAGCAAGGTACGTCATGGTCAGGGCCTAGGCAAGGAATACAGTACAAATGAAAATCTTTGAGGTATTTGCTTTCCACAAGAAATGCAATTATTAACTTTTTACTGACATCGGGAAGGAGCAAGAAAAAAGTTTCCCCAATGGGGTACTTAGCTTTAGTTGAAGACTTCGGTTCTGAAACTCGAAAATGAAAATTTCAGGAGTCTGATGACTGGCACTTGCGAACTGCTTCTGCTTTGGGCACCGCACGGCAAGAAAGACTGATGTAATGATATCGGCTGCATGTTTTATACCCCTGACAGCCTGACGTCATGGAAGAAGAGACAGCAACTGACGTAGGACCCAAGACTTCGTTAACCAGGCGGACTGACGGCTACTTCAAGCAGATAACCCAAATGTGATGACTGCAACAGTGAAACACGAAGAACATATGCTTTCAGATCTCTAAACCATGTTTAGACACCAAACCCTCTGCTAGTAATCACACACAGCAAACACCACAGTGGTACAATTTGTATACATACAAGAGAGAACAAGATCATACTCCCTTTGCAGACTAACTGTGGTAGCCTTGCACCTAGCAATTCATTACAGTGTGTCCCTTCAGGCTACTTACATTCTGTCTGAGGAAAACATTATTGGAGACAAACTGAGCAGGACTTGGACAGATCCACACAATTGGAAATTGAACCTGTGGGCCTTCCAGGAATTTGATTCAGCTGTGGGGGACTCCTCAGATAGATTTGTTTGACTCCACTCACAACAGACTGTAAAAGAAGTTTTGCCTGAGAATTCACTGATTGAAAATTAATTAAATCTAGCTAATTAGTGGGAGGAGCTGAGAAGCAAGGTTTCTTATATAGGGTATTTAGCTGCAAGTTCTCCTGGTGGTGGCTGCATTATTTTTCCCAGTCCATGTTGTGTTTTTAAACTTGGTGCCTTTTGAGCTTCCCACCCCTACTGCAATTTTTTTTTTACTTTGGAAGCTCCTTCCAGTCTCCTCTCATCTGCTGATTGTACTAGGCTCTGAAAAATCAAATTGGGGAAGACTGTCCTGTTAGTCTCTTAAAGCTTGAGTTAGGCTGTGTTTCATGTCATCCCATTCAGTTAGAGCACACTGATATTCATAGGTTCATAGGTTCATACTAGGCTATCTGCCCTAGGGCATTTATAAGCCTAGCCAGAATGTGTTTGGCTTTCGCCACCCATTTTAAATTAATTTTGCTATGCCTTTTTTGAGGTTAGTATACTGTGCCTCTGTCTAACAGTGACACAGAAGTGATACCCGGGGTAAACCTATGATCTCCCATCCACTCATCAAGACTCCTCTTGAAGAGAATCAATGAGGGACTCTGCCCAACCTGGACTGGGATTTTATTCCATAGTGAAGGGAGCCTCTGGGTTATGAATCTGTCCCTCCAGCATGTCCTATTTATTTCAGTGCTGAGGTTCAAGTCTCTCGAGTGCGTAGCTCGATGAGATTTGGATTTTCTGAGGTGCAGCATGTCCATTAATTGCGGGTTGGACATGGCTTTATACGTCAGGCACAAATCGCCTCTGAGCAGGCGGTATGCCACTGAGTAGAGCTGGAGTTTCTTTAACCGGGCAGCATATGGCATCTGTTTGAGCCCTTTGATCCTCTTGGTGAGGTACTTTTGGGGTCTTTCCAGTTGCTGCAGGTGTTTGGTAAGGTACATCCCAAAAGGGTCATTGTACTCGATTATGGGCCTGATGAGGGATGAATAAAGAGGCACGATGACCTCCCCTAATATAGATGTGAATCCCTTCATGATTAGGTGGGCTATATAAAATGTTTTTCTAACCACTTTGGCCACGTGGTTGTCAAATGAGAGATTGCTATCAACTTGGGTCCCCAGGTCCCTAATTACTTCTTCTGTACTTAATGGATTACCACCTATGTGGTAATTTGTGGGCATTTTGTTTTTGCCAAAGGGGATGACTATACACTTTTTGGCGTTTAGCTTGAGGCCATGGCTCTGGCACCAGTTGTCTGTTTCTATGAGGGCCTTTTGGAGGATGCTTGTGTCGGCTGGAGAGTCGATTATGGCGCCCAGTTTGCAGTCATCTGCGAACTTGGTCAGCCACAGTCCTTCCATGTTGGCCTGTACCTCCGAGAAATATATACCAAACAAGAGAGGTCCCAGGACTGAGCCTTGTGGGACGCCACTTGTAACTGGTTTGGAGTCTGACATGGCTCCAGCAATTCTAACCATGTGGGTTCTGTCCTTGAGCCAGTTTGCAACCCATCTAGTGACATAGGGGTTTATATTTAAGCTGGTGAGCTTATCTATAATGCCCGAGTGGGGTATTGTATCGAAGGCTTTTGCGAGGTCCAGATAGGCTGTGTGGACCACCTTCCCTTCGTCAATGGCCTTGGTGACTGTTTCAAAGAAGTCAACCAGGTTTAAGAGGCAGGATCTGCCCTTAACAAAGCCGAACTGGGTAGGATCCAGTGTCTGTAGGTCCCCAATATCTTTATTTATGAGGTCCATGATGATCCTTTCCATAGCTTTGCAGACCAAGCTAGTCAGGCTTATGGGGCGATAGTTTCCAGGGTCCGTTGAGGCACCACCTTTGTGGAGAGGGACCACTGTTGCTGCACGCCACTCTTTGGGTACATATCCTGTAGTAAGGCTGAGATTGAACAGTAGTTTTATGTTTGAGTTTAGCTCTTCTTGGAGTTCATGTAGGATGCAGCCTGGGACACCGTCTGGTCCCATTGATGCTGTGTTTTTTGCTTTGGAGATGTCAGGGGGGCAGCACTCTGCTGGGATAGATATTTGCCCTTTTGGTGGGGAGGGGGGGAGAAGTTTGCGCTGAACCTGTCAGCTAGGATGTTGGCAATGTCTGTGGGTTCGGTGTATTTTTTGTCATTTTGGACTAATTCTGAGCATATCTGGGAATTCCCACCCAGGTTCCTAACATAACTAAAGAAAGCCTTTTGATTATCCTTAGTGTCCTGTGCAATTTTTCTCTCGAAGCTGGCCTTTGACGATTTTATGAGTGCCCTTAGTTTTTTGCTAATACTGATCAGAGATGCCTTCCCTTTTTGGGATTTTGCTCTATCATGTAATAGCTTCCTCCTTCTGTTGTATAGTTTGTTTATGGCTGGGGTCCACCAGACAGGTCGTCTGCCTTTGGAGGATTGGGTCTTGGTTTTATTTGGGATTGCATGATCCATGCATTCCTGAAGGTGTTCATAGAATGCATTTATAAAGGATTCTGCGGTCTGGGCCATATTTTCCACAGGCCCGGGGGCTTTGAAGGATTCCACCTCGGTTTTGAGGAGTGTGAAATTTGCTTTAGAGAAGTTTTTCACTGTGGTTTTCTGGGCAGGGGGTGGGGTCAGGATGTGAATATCCAGTGAGATCAGTTTATGGTCTGATCTTACCAGTGAGGGATACACTTCTGGTCTGGAGCATAGAGTCCCCATGTTGGTGATGATCAGGTCCAGTATGTTTTCCCCTCTTGTGGGAGTGGTAACAAGTTGTTCCATAGCATTTGAGTAGATAGAACCAACAGCGGAAAAGCATAATGGACCTGAAGAAGTTCTCAAAAAATGCAACCAGATCACTCAGTGAAGTCGCATACACACTGGCCAATCAGAGAACAATGGGAATCAATGTCTTTCTGATTAGTACTAACCATTTTCCCATCTTACTTTTAGAATCTGTAACATCTGGGGCTAGACTACCAATCACAGGAAACCCAAGGAACTGTTTCTAGGGTATCCAGTTTGTTATTAGTGCTTCTGTATTGCTCCTGGTGAGAGGTGACGCAGAGGGACATTATTTCCTAGTCTTAGAATTTACCAGTCACTAGAAAGCCAGAGAATTGCTTCCCAAGAGCCATCTTGGGATCAATGCTTCTGTATTACTCCTGGAGAAAGAAGGATCAGAAAGACATTGATTCCCATTGTTCTCTGATTAGCCAGTGTGTATGCGACTTCACTGAGTGATCTGGTTGCATTTTTTGAGAACTTCTTCAGGTCCGTTATGCTTTTCTGCTGTTGGTTCTATCTAGGGTATCTGCCCAGAGAAGACTGAACCTAGCAGCTTCTAATACTGCTACTAAGGAAGCAGCTTCGGATTAGTGCTGTTCTTTTGCTTCTGCTTGAGAGTAGGTGCAAAGGATCATTTATTCCTAGCTGTGTACAGTTATGTTAAAACCAGCAGCATCTCCACAACTAGACAAATAGCACCTCCTATAATCAACTCCAAACCTCATAAGCACTACTGATTTGCACTTTCCAACTGCCTTTGTAGCCATCTTTGTTAGAATAGACATCCTAAGACAGTGAAGCGATTGTTTTGTGTTTACTGACAGATGTCGTTATATAATGTTATTGGAGCAAAGGTGTCACATAGTCACGATGGGTGGCATGCAGGTTGTCAGTACCACACACCACACTAAACTAATCATACACAGCTCAGACCAAAGACATAGACCTATTTATGCTGAGACTTTTAGAAGTTAGCTATCTAAACCATAATGGTCCTCCAAAATATAATCTAACAAACAATGTCCCTCAGCAACCTTTACAGATACACATACAAGCAGCACCCACCATTACACATACATTTAAGAGTCACACTGACTGAATTCAAAAGCCAGTAAGGCAAACCTCCACACATTCCAGTGTTCTAGTCATAGGTGACTCAGTAGGAAGACACACCAATGCACTGCTCACTAGGCTGTGCCAAGGAGATGGTCATGGTAAGTTGCCAGTTAGGTGCCAGGATTCATCACATTACGTATGTACTCAAGTCCTTGCAACACCAGTGTGCATAAGACACAGTCATAGTGTACATGTGAATACATAACTTGATATGTACTTCACTGCACTGTACTGTACTGTATGAAGAGAGAGATATGATGGAGCTCATGGAATACATGTTTGAGGCAGGTGTGAACCTAGCCTTGAACAGCATTCTACAATTAGCAAGATTAATGCTGCAATACAAACAAAAGATTATTAACTTTAACAATTAGCTTAGCTTCTCTTGTCATTCTAAAGCAGTACATTATATGTCTTCCTGAGAGGAGAAGGTTGACATTCCTAACTGCTTTGCCAGTGATGTCTTTCACCTGCCCCAGCAAGGTTTTCTTATATTAGCTAAATCCTTGTCCACCCCCATAGTGCCTTTTTAAAGCAATGTCAGTCTTTTAAAGCTTACATCAGAATAAAACAGAAGCCAGTTACCATAAAGGTATTACTGTTCAACGCTAGGAACATTAACAAAAAAATCCAGCTCCCTACAAACTCTCCCTTACCCTGGAAAATATGTGCATTATCACAGAGACCTGGTTCAAGACCAGTGAGAGCACGCCTTCAGTGGAGGGTTTCAGTGTTTCTCACACATTCAAGCCCATAAGATGAAGGCACTAAATGTGGCAGTGTCTACATATCTTTTTTAAATCACCAACAGACACATTAGCTAAGATAATAACTTAGAACTCTTCCACATTCAGTTTACTAATAACAAAACCCCTTACTATAGCATAGCTAACTGTAGTATCCCCTGTACGCCTCCTCAGCTCATACTTCCTACCTAACCAGTATGGAGTCCCTATGCATTAATTTAAGCACCATTCTCCTGGGAGATTTCATCTACCCCTGCATTAACTAGGAGACTTGTAAATCATTATATATGTATGCCCAGAGATTTCTGGATTTCATCTCTCAGGGCCAGTTGGTCAGCACTCCAACCAGGGGGGAGATAAGATCCTGGACTTGGTCTTCACTGATATGATGCAGCACTGCTCCTCACCAATTGTAACTTCCCCTGGTCAAATTGAATGACATTTCATTCACATTCATCTTAAGATTGAAGGAAGACACGTCTTCCAGTACCTTGGTATTCAGAAATTATGCCATGGTTAATCTACTTAAAACTAACTGATAACTTGCTCAAATTTAAATCTCTTGCGTCTTGACTTCAGTGCTTATGCAGAACACTCCCTGTTTAAAAAAGTCGAGGGCCTAAAGTTACAGACTGTACACGCCATCTTGTAGCCTTGTCTCTGTTCTTGGTATCATGTAGGCTGCTTATAGAGCCACAAAATACCCTATCCTGTCAGACGTATTACTCTCAAGGGATGTCGGTTGCTTTTGCAATATAAACAGCACATGTTGGAGGGATGCGTATGTATCACAGAGAATGCCTCTTTTGTGGAACCCATCTTGCCCACTACATAAAGCTAAGTACTTCTCTTACTATATTCAGATGTAATTTGGATGAATAGATGGATGGGAAATTGCAATTCTGCCCCTGGTTTAGCACTATTGTCCCTCATAGATTGATGTAACAAGTAAATGTCCATACAAATCACTGTTCTGCTTTCCTGTGGGTTATTTGTATGTAAAATATAAGGGCTAAAAACTACCATGAAATGTATAGCTAGGCTTCTTAAGATCCTTGCGGATCAGTGGTCTAGGAAGTACCTATGAACCTACCTTTTAGACACCTATTTTCTGAGAAAATGTAGTAGGTATTAAAGGAGGCTAAGAAACATGCAACTAGAAAATTATGTACAGGTAAGTGGAAAAGATTATCTGTTTGGTGCCAAAGTAAGAACCAGGGCCCTTGTAAGAAACGGACACCTCTGTCTCTGCAGTACTTGTGTTACTTAATTATTCTCTGGCCTTAATTAGTCTTCTGTCAAGATTCACCTTTTGACCATCTCTGCTTTACCCATAGACCGCCCCCCTTTCTACCCAGTCTTCAGTCAAACAGTTTTTGAAAGGGGTGCTTCATATCTGTCCACTTAGAAAATAGATGACTCCACCTTGGATCTCAGTTTTGTTCTAAAGAAACTTGTACTTTTTCCATTTGAGCTAGCTCCCAAGGCTGAATTGAAGTTCCTTACTTGGAAAACAGTGTTACTCACTGCTCTGACTTCTGCAGGAAGATATTTGATTTGCAGGCTGTTCTGGTTAGCCAACCTTTTTCATAAGTGTATGTTATCTCGAGAACAAATCCATCATTCATGCCTAAAGTGGTATAAGAGTTTACTTGGCATCAAGCAATTCCTCGTATTGTCTTCTTGCCAGCTCCAAAAAGTAAGGGCGAGAGAGTTTTATGTCATCTGAATGCCCATAGGCAACTCTGATACAATAGTGACAGGACTAAATCATTCAGGAGTTTGGATCAACTGTTTTATTTCCTATAAAGGTATGAAAAAGGGACATTCAGTGCCAAAACAAACAGTTTCCAAATGGTTTTCTTATGCAATTTTTTTTTTTGTTCAAGGCAAACTCAGGGTTCATTGTACCAGAGCTTTAACCTCTTATGTGGCTTTTGTGAAAGGGATAGATAGTACAAGTATTCTAGAGGCAGCAATTTGGTCCTCTGTATATACTTCTACTAAACGTTACAAACTGAAGTATTTTTCTAGGCCCAGTGCAGGTTCTGCTTTAACTGTTCCCTACGGGGTTCCTTGATTCCGATTCTTTTTCCTTCCTTTCTTTCTAAGCTGTGGCAGTTTAACACCTTAGGCTATTTCAACAGTGTTCTAGTAATGAATATAGTACAGCTATATAAGTTAACTTACCATATTAGAAGATGTTCAAATAGGTCAGTGTCTCAGTAGGGACACCCTCCCTACATTTTCCTTTTTATGTTATATTTTGTGCCAAATTATGGATATTTTATTTACCTTCAAGAAAGCTCAAAACATTTGACACCTTAACCACTGACTTCATGCAGTTTGACTGGACCGGTTCAGTGGTTAGGTCTCA
This sequence comes from Protopterus annectens, assembly GCF_019279795.1. Taxonomy (NCBI): domain Eukaryota; kingdom Metazoa; phylum Chordata; order Ceratodontiformes; family Protopteridae; genus Protopterus; species Protopterus annectens. The sequence continues at coordinate 928,353,488 of NC_056731.1, forward strand.
TGGAAGGTGCCCTAAAGCTTTGGATGCTAGGCAGTTGTCATATCCTTATCAGGGTATAACTCACACAGCTTAGACTGCTGCAACAGTGAACTGTTCAAACCTCTACTGTTAAAGTAAGTTAATTTACATAGCAGTGCTTTGTCAAAAATTCTCTGAATATATTTGTGGCTAAAAGAGCTGCTGTGGAGTTGGACCATAAGCCTCTTTAAAATACAGGATCATAGGAAGTTACTAGATTATCGACCCAGAGGTTATTTCAAGCCTAGCCATTTCATCCAAATGTAATACCATAGATACTCTAATCAGTACCCATTATTGTATTTACTAATGACTGCCCATGCCCAGGAGGGTTGTGGGTTCTACCCCCTGTAAGAATTTATGGTGCCCCAGGCACTCGTCCAGGTTCCTTTTGAACAGTGGCATAGAGGTGCTCTGCTTCACATGAATTGGCAGCCTATTCCAAAGATGTGTAAGTTGCTGGGAGACAACTCTGTCCCTTCAGCATGTCCTATTCAAGTCACAGGTCTTATTTAGGTCTCTAGATTGGGTAGCTCTAGTCCCATTTGATTTACGGATGTGCAGCAAATTCTTTAGGTTTTGGTCAGCTAAGCTAGGCGTAAGTCTCCCCTAAGAAGTCTGTACGATACTGAGTATAGTGACAGGGACTTAAGTCGGTCTGTGTAAGGTACATGCTGGTGTCCCTTGATGATCTTAGAAACCTCTGAGGTCTCTCCAGTTGCTGCAGGTGCTTTGTACAGTACATGCCGAAAGGGGTGATCTGAAGTAGTTTACTTCATTTGCTCTTCAACCTGTGGGGTCTTCGGATTCGACACGGCCACATTTTCCAGCTACGGCTCCAAGATCCATGCTCCTCCCCCTACCCATAATGCCCCCTTGTCTCCCTTCTCCCCCAGATCTTGTTTGCTGTCTGAGAGGAAGCAGCGTGGTCCGAGCTCCAGAGCATTTAGGTGTTTTTTTCTACAACAGTAAATTCTTTTTTTTTTTTTTAGCCTTTTTTATCTTTTTCTCTTCAATCCTTTTCTATCTCTTCCTGGGGTTCTCCGTAGTAAAAAAAAAAAAAAAAAAAAGGCAGTAAGTAGGCTTTCCTATCTTTCCTCCCCTCTTTTCTTTCCAAGTGGTGTGTCTGTGTGTCTGTGTCTGTGTGTGTGTGTGTGTGTGTGTGTGTGTGTGTGTGTGTGTGTGTGTGTGTGTGTGTGTGTGTGTGTGTGTTGCCCTGAAGCCAGGCTTCATAAGGTGCACAGAGTGTGGCCATAAGCTTTCTCAGGCAGATGGCCAAACTCTGTGTGTGATTTGCTTGGGGGTGTCTCACCTCCAGTACACCTGTCCTATTTGCGCTGAGTTTAATCCCAGGGCACTTAAGGACAGGTGCAACAAACTGATCCTTGAGGGCCTCTTGCCCTCTTCTGCTGGGACCGATTTACCACCTTCCGTTGCTGGGAAAGCAGCAACTGCTGCTTCGTCTTTCCCTTCCATGGCCTCTGGGATTCACCCTCCCGCCAAGAGGTCCAGGGAAGGGGATAAAGCCAAGAAGGACCGGCCTCGCAAACGATCCCCCGACTGCTTGTCAGAGGCCGGCCCTCCACCGAAGGTTAAGCCTGTTTCCAGGCCAGTGACAGCTTGCCTCAGGTACCCCAGGTTTTCACCTGAGCCCGAGGTACAGGTTAGCCGGTCGCCCCCTATGCCCCCACCGGCTTTCCCGATCTACTTGGGCGGCGTCCTCCCACTCTACTCGGAGATTGTGTGAAGCGGAGATGATCAAGATGATGCTGAGGTTTATTGGCACTCAAATACAGATGGGGGTCTTGCCAGGGCCTTCTCCCACTGGAGCGGGTGCCTTCCAGCCATTGTTTAGACCTATCACTCCTTCGATCCGACCTGCGGTTTCGGAGTCATTGGATCCGAGGATGATCTGAGTTGAGGGGTCGATGCTGACAGTACCCTGTACCACAACTCTGGCTAGTGCCTTTAGTGTGATGGATCTGAGCTCTCTGAGCCGTAACCTCAGGGTCAGATGCTAGGGAGTGCTCTCTGCTTCGAGCTTGTTGGAGAGAAGCATTCCCCTCGGCGTCTCAGCTCCCAGAGGGTTGGCTCCGGCTCCCCAGTCAGATGATTGGGGAGCTGCTTTCGCTAGATCATCCCCGGAGGTCCGTTCCACCTTGGCATTTGACGTGGTGGAGAGGGTTCTCGCAGGGTCGAGACCTCTGACCATTTCGTCTTTGGAGTCCGTCCAGACCCATCTGGCCTTGAGTGTGTTTCCGACCATCTTGCACTCTCAGGGACAGCCCATAGCCGTAGTGCCCCAGGAAGTTCCACCATTGGAACAGTTCACTTGTGAGACCTCTGCAGACAGTCCCCCTGAGGAGCCCCCTGCAAGCATATATGTAAAAGGAGACACTTGGACTCTCCACCAGAGTCCTTCACCGAGGACACGGACCTGGATGACGGGGAAGGTTCCCCAAGATCACCCCCTTAGGATGTCTCCTTTGGAAACATCATGGAGATCCTTTGCCAAAGGGGGAGGTCCACCCCAAAACAAACCTCTGACGAGTCCATGTTTCTGGAGGCATTCAACTCGGGCCCATCTACCTCTTGGGTATCCCCTCTTGCCGATCCACTTGTGGATTTGATAACATCTAGGGCGTGAAAGGGGTTAGACACCGTAGAACCAATACCCAAGTGCCCAGGCAAAGTTTTAATCCCCCCCACAGACAATTTACATTGGCACAAGGAGTCCCCTGTAGATGCTATGATGGTGGCGGCGGCCATCAGAAAGGAACTCGCCCAGGAGAGCTCCACGGTCCACCCGCCTGACGAGAGTCCAGAGCATTGGATCATTTTGGGAAGTGAGTTTATGCTTCAGCGATCTTCTTTGTGAGGGTGCTGAATTACATGGTGCATGTCATTCGACTCCAGAGAGATCTGGTCAAGGAAGTCACGTTGTCGACCCTAGGGTCCATGTCGGCAGAGGACAGGAAGACGTTCGATGCACAAATGGCCACCCTAAAATCTGTAGCCAACACATCTATGCTTTTGCTCTTCCATGAAACGGAGTTAGCCACACGGGTGGCGGGGTCAGGTGTTGCCATCCGGCGCCATGCCTGGCTCCCGTTATGTCAGTTCTTGGAGCCCTTCAAGGCATCTTCTACCACCGCCCCTTATGATGGTTCTTCCCTTTTTGGGAAGACGGTCAGAGAGACTTTGGTCTAGAGCGAGAAGGATGGGAAGACACTATCTGCCATCGGAATCCACTTCTCACTGCCTCCAAGGTCCTTTTCCAGGAACCAGCGAGGCCAGAAGAAGATGTAGTTCCGCAAGTCTTGGGTGTTTTCCCAGGATGCTGAGGACTTGACTTCCTTCAGAGGCAGAGGGGGATATGATAGACACCCAGGAGATCCTAAGTATTTCAGGTCCCGAGAACCTTTCTTGGATAAACTCGGGCAGCAGCCCTGAGGGGTTGCCCGGCTGTTCATCTCTGGAGGCAGTCAGGGGTCGCTTGTCGCTTCACCCACTAGCATGGAAGTCCATCACTACAGATCAGAGGGTGCTGCGAGTCGTATCCATAGGATATTTCATTCAATTCAAGAATCCTCCCCCATCCAACAAAGCCCTCCTGGACATTCCACCCCCATCAGCGGGAGGAGGCAGTAGTGCAGGTAGGCTCACTGCTAAGAAAACGAGTCATCTAACCAGTCCCCCCAGTCCAGTCTGGATTTAGGGTTTATTCCAGGTTCTTTTTAGTGCCAAAAAAGACGGGAGACCTCAGACCAATATTGGATCTGTCCATATTGAACCTGTCAGTAACCAAGACAAAATTCCGGATGGTCACTATTCAATCTGCCCTGCCCTATCTGCAGGCCAGAGACTGGATGTGCTCGATCGACCTCCAGGACGCGTACTATCACATCAAGATGGACAGGTGCTCCCAGAGGTTCCTTCGGTTCTGGCTGGGAGCCAATCATTACCAATTTCGAGCCATCCCCTTTGGTCTCACCACAGCCCCCTGGGTGTTCACCAGGTTAATGGCGGAAATAACAGCTCACCTGAGGCTTCAGGGCATTCAGGTCTTTCTGTACCTGGATGATTGGCTCTTTGCTGCCCCTTCAGAGCATCTACTATGTCAGGCCAGGGACTCCTTCCTTCAGCTTGCCAACAAGTCGGGCATTACAATCAACATGAACAAGTCCGCTCTTCTCCCGGTTCAGATTTTAGACTTCATCGGGGCATTGCTGGACACAATACAAACGAAGGTGTTCCTCACATCAGACAGAATATGCAGTTTGAGGTTACACGTCTTACGCATTCTTCAGATCCATTTACCAACAGCTGAAGCAGTGTTAAGGGCTCTTTAAGTTCCATGGCAGCCATGGTAAACATTCTTCCTATGACGCGCCTTCATATGAGGGTGTTGCAGTGGACACTGGCAGTTCAGTGGTCACTGTTAAACCTTCTATTGTCTTTTCTGATGAGAATTTCAAAAGCATGCAGGGACTCCCTTTGGTGGTGGATTCAGTCCCCGGATCTCCTCAAGGGATGTCCATTTCAACCTGCTTTCCCCAAGACTATGGTGACCACAGACGCCTCGCTGCTAGGGTGGGTGGGGGGGACTGCTCAGGAAGGACAGTCCAAGATGCATGGTCCTCTTCCGAGACCTTATCTGCACATCAGTGTTCTAGAGATGAAAGTGGTTCTTCTTGCATTGCAGGCCCTTTATGGTCATCTTCCTCTGGTAATGATTGCAGTTCAGACGGACAATATGTCAATGGTCTGGTATATCACCAAACAAGGTGGAACCAAATGTTATATCTTATGTCGAGAGGCCATGAGAGTGTGGGAATGGGTGACCTCCACCGGCCGCTTTCTGGTGGCAATGCACATCTCGGGACGATCCAACATTTTAACGGGCAGGCTCAGCAGATCGATCCTGATGCCTTACGAGTGGTCTCTGAATCCTTCAGTAGTGGAATAGATCTTTCTAGAGTGGAGTCGTTTTTTGCTCTGAACCCCCCGCTGGGGGAAGCTCCCAGAGACACTGTGATTCATGCTTGGCCTCCTGGACTTCTATGCATATCCTCCCCTTCCCTTTATGTTAAAGTTTCTACAGAAAGGCCGAAGGCTGGGGAGCACTGTGATCCTCATCACCCCATTCTGACCTCGACAGGTTTAGTTTCCCTTACTCAGGTCTCATCTAGTTGTTCCACCATGGACCTTGGATCCGGTCCCGGATCTGCTATCACATCCCTCGGAGATCTCTCATCCAGATCTGGACAGTCTGAAGCTCACTGCTTGGTTCCTCTGATTCCCATGATTATAAGGACTCCTGGTCTGCCATCTCCTGTTAAGTCCATTCTGGTAGCGACTCATAAATAGTCTACCAGAAAAGTCTACTGTAGTAAATGGAAATGTTTTTCTATATGGGCCAATCAGAGATCTTTGGCTCCTTTCACTGCTCTGCTTTCGACAGTTTTAAATTTTCTAGTTAGCATTTTTCAACAGGGTGCTAGTTCCTCTACAGTGAAAGTCCAACTAGCAGCCATCTCTAATATTCATGTTGGGGTAAACATGTCTTTATTGGCTTCCTCTAAACTTTGTACAACCTTTCTCAAAGGTGCTTTTCTTCTCAGACCCCCGGTTAAGGACCCAATTCCACTGTGGGACCTCACCTTACTGTTGCAGGCATTGGTTTCTCCCCCCCTTTGAGCCTGCTGCATCTGTGGATCTACAATTTTTGACTTGGAAAACTGCCTTCTTGGTTGCCATCACGTCTGCTAGAAGGGTGTCTGAGCTTCAGGCTCTTTCTATCAAAGTCCCTTATATGATCTTTCATAAAGATAGTGTCGCTATGCACTAACCCATCCTTCCTTCCCAAAGTAGCTTCGGAAGCCAATATTAATCAACCATCAATTTGCCAGTATTTTTCCCTAACTACTAGAATAAAGAGGAATACAAATTACATTTACTGGACGTATATAGGCAGTTGAGGTTTTATCTTCATAGGACTAAATCAATCCGCAAGTCTGATCAACTTTTTGTGTCCTATGCCAAACCCTTCTTTCGTAAACCTGTTTCAAAAGTGACAGTTGTTCGCTGGATTTCACAATGCATTGGCCAGGCTTATTCAGAAAGAGGTTTGTCTCTACCAGGAAAAGTGAAGGCTTATTCGGCCCGATCTATGGCTATGTCAGCGGCCTTTTGGTCTAGGGTCTCTTTGGATGATATTTGCTCAGCTGCTACTTGGGCCTCATCGCACACCTTTATTTCTCATTATAAACTGGATTTGGTCTCTAAGAGTAGAGCATCCTTTAATTCTGCGGTGCTCCAGAATATCCTTCCATGAGGGCCTCCCAAGAGTTAGGTAGCTGGGGGAATCTGTCCCACAGGTTGAAGAGAAAATGAAGTAAACTACTTCAGATAAAGAAGTTATGTACTCACCATAACATTCCATCTGAGTAGTTGTGCTTCATTTGTCTTCAGCCATCCCTCCCTCCTTCCCCTTAACCTTATCCTCTGGGATGTGACATGTCCTTTGTATCGGACGGTTATTGTTGGGTTCCTTGCTCCTGTCCAGACGAAGGTTCTTACTGTGACTATTGGTGTTTGATGATAAGGTGTAATTCGGTCATGTGTCTGATACCTTTTAAGCAGCAAACTCGATCTGAAGAGAGAAGGGAGACAGTGGGGCATTATAGGTAAGGGGAGGGGCATGGAGCTCGGAGCCATAGCTGGAAAATGCGGCCATGTCGGATCCGATGTGGATCCAAAGACTCCACAGGTTGAAGACAAATGAAGTAGAACTACTCAGATGGAACGCTATGGTGAGTACATAACTACTTTTTATATTCAGTTATGGGCCTGATTAGTGACATGTATAGAGGAGTTATAACCACCTTTGCTCCAGAGTCAATGCCTTTGCTAATCAAGTGTGCTATGTAGAAAGCTTTCCTTACTACAGTAGACACATGGTGGTCAAAGTTAAGGTCGCAGTCTACATAGGGTATTGTTGATAATTTGATAGTGTGAAGGGACATTGTTTTTATTGCATGGAAAGATGATGCATTTCTTTGCATTCAAGTTTGAGACTGTCACTAAGACACCAGTCGTTAGTCTATGTAAGACCCTCCTGAAGTATACTGACATAATTTGGGGATTCAGTAACTGCACCCAGTTTGCAGTTGTGCCCAGGCTTGGTCAGCCACAGCCCCTTAGTTTTGGCCTGAACTTCTGAGATGTACATATATACCAAACAGTAGGGGGCCCAGCACTGACCCTTGTTGCAACCCATTGGTGACAGGTCTGCTGGTTGATGTGAAGTCACCCACTTTGATAGTGTGTGACCGGTTTGTGAGCCATTTGGCAACCCATCTTACAACAAAGGGGTTTGCATTCAGTTTGCTAAGTTTATCGGTAATGCTTGAGTGTGAGATTGTGTCAAAGGCCTTTGCCAAGTCGAGGTATGCTATGTGCACAGATTTGCCCTTGTCAATGGCCCAGGTTACATTTTTGAAGAAATCCACCAGGTTTAACAGGCAGGATCTGCCCCCTGACAAAGCCAAATTCGGTCAGATCCAGGATTTGAAGGTCACCTATGTCTTTATTTATGAGGTTCATAATGCCGACTTTCCATGGCTTTACAGTTGTGGCTGGTCAGACTTATGGGTCTGTCATTCCCTGGGTCTGTTGTTAAGACACCTTTGTAGAGGAGAATAACTGTTGCTATTCCCCATTCTGCAGGAACAAAGCCAGAGGTTAGGCTGTGATTGAATAGGGTATTTCATAGGTTCATAGGTTGGTACTAGGCTATCTGCCCTAGGGCCTACACAAGCTTATCCATAACAATTCCCTGGCTATTTCTTCCCACACTATTTACTTCCCTGGACCCCTGTCTAGCAGGGTGACTGATGTGATCCCTGGGGTGAATTTCCTTTCTCCAATCCAATCATCATGGTTCCTTTTGAAGAGGGCCAAAGAGGCGCTCTGCTTGACATGTATGGGCAGTCTATTCCAGAGTCTGAGGAGTCTCTGGGTCAGGAACCTATCCCTCCAGCATGTTTTGTTTATTGTGATGACAAGGTTTAGATTCCCTGGAGCGTGTGGCTCTGAGGGATTGGGATTTCTTTAAGTGTAGCATGTCCAACAGCTCTGGGTTTGACATGGCCTTGTAAGTTAAGCAGAGATCGCCTCGGAGTAGACGATATGTGACAGAGTATAGCTGGAGCTTTTTAAGGTGGTCAGCATAGGGCATCTGCTTTAGGCCTGTGATTCTTTTACTGAGGTATTTCTGCGGCCTTTCCAGTTGTTGCAGATGTCTTGAGAGGTACATACCAAATGGGGCGGTGTATTCTATAATAGGTCTAATGAGGGATGAGTACAGTGGGACAATGACCTCCTTTTTTCTGGATGAAAAGCCCTTAATGATGAGGTGTGCCACATAGAAGGATTTCCTGACTGTTGTGGCGATGTGGTTATCAAAGGTGAGACCACTGTCTGCCTGTGTCCCTAAGTCTCTTATCACACTTTAGGTGTTTAGTGTACTGCCACCTATGTGGTAATTCATGGGTATATATTTTTTCCCAAAGGGGATAACTATACATTTCTTGGCATTGAGCTTGAGCCCATGGCTCTGGCATCAAGCATCTGTTTCTGTAAGGCCCTTTTGTAGAGTATCGACATCATTTGGGGATTTGTTAGCCAGAGTCCCTTAGTGTTGGCCTTACTTCTGAGAAGTAGATGCCAAACAAGAGAGGGCCCAGGACTGAACCCTGAGGTACTCCACTTGTCCGGAGCTGGATTTGAAGTCAGCTACTTTTACAGTGTGGGTTCTGTCAGTAAGCCAGTTGGCAACCCATCGAGTGACATAGGGATTAATGCCCAGCTTAGTAAGTTTATCTATGATTCCAGAGTGGGGGAATACTGTCAAAGGCCTTGGCGAGGTCCAGATAGGCTGTGTGGACTGCCTTAATCAAGTTCAGGAGACAAGATCGGCCCTTCATGAACCCAAACTGGGTGGGGTCCAGTGTTTTAAGGTTGCCAATGTCTTTGTTTATAAGTTCCATGATAATACGTTCCATGGCCTTGCAGATCAGGCTCGTCAGACTGATGGGGAGGTAGTTCCCGGGATCCAAGGTGGATTCCCCCCTTGTGGAGTGGGATAACTGTAGCTGTGCACCACTCAGTGGGCATGAAGCCTGAGGTGAGGGTATGATTAAACATGACACTTAGGTGAGGTACCAGTTCATTTTGTAGTTCATGTAGTACACAGCCCGGGATTTCATCTGGTCCCATGGATGCTGTATTCTTAGCTTTGGAGAGTGTGTTTTTTACCTGTGTGGCCATTATTACCGGAATGTGGCAATCTTCCAGTATTGAGATGGGCCATTTAGGGGGTGAGAGGGGGGTGTTGTTGGCACTGAATCGATCTGCCAGGATATTGGCAATATCCCTGGGATCAGTATATTTAATGCCATTCTGTTGTAGCTCAGAGCAGATCTGAGCATTGCCATTTAGATTCTTGGCATAGTTATAGAATGCCTTGTGGTTGTCTTTGGAATCTTTGGCAATTTTATTTTCGTAACTAGCTTTGATGGATTTTATGAGGGATCTCAGCTTCTTACTGAGGCTGGTAAGGGAGTTTTTTTGCATCCTGGGATTTTCTTCTTTTCTGCAACGGTTTCTTCCTTTTGTTGTAAAGTTTTTTATGGCAGGGGGCCACCAGATCGACTTCCTTTTTTTTGGAGGAGAGCATCTTGGTTCTATTTGGGATGGCACGGTTCATGCATGAGTGGATGTGCTCGTACAGTGCCTTAGTGTAGGACTCAGCAGTCGAATTTTCAGTTCTCGTCTGCTTGGGTGTCATGAAGTTTGTAACTTCTGACTTGAGTAGCATGAAGTTGGCTTTGGAGAAGTTTTTTATGGAAATTTCCTTACTGGGGGGTGGGGGTGGGATGTGGATGTTAAGGGCGATTAGCTTATGGTCTGACCTGATCAACGAGGGGGTGACCATAGGTGTGGAGCATCAATTTCCCATGTTTGTAATGACCAGGTCTAGGATATTGGAGCCCCTGGTGGGACTATGGATTAGTTGATCCAGGGCATTGGAATTTATGAATTCCAAGAACCGTTGGGCAAAGGTGTTGGTACATGAGTAGTTTTCCCAGTTAATGGCAGGGTAGTTGAAATCACCCAGTATTAGGGTGTTTGGTTGCATATTAATATTTTCCAGTATGTTTAGAAAAGTGTAGTGAGAATCTTGGGGTATGGTGGGGGATCTGTAACAAGCTACAATTTGGATTGCAGTCTTACCCTAGTGTTAGTTGCACCTGGAGAATTTCAGACGCATTGTGTTGGGCAACTAACGTGATGGTGTGAATATCCTTGGTGAATATGGACACTCCTCCACCTTTAGTGTTTCGATCCTGGTTTGGTGGCCGAAAAGTGTGGTAAGAGTTGTAGCCTGGTATTGCTGGGGTGCTCTCTGGAGCCTTGAACCAGGTCTCAGTTACTGCACAGATATCGATATTCTCCATTTTTAGGAGTGCCTCGAGAGAGTGCATTTTGAGGTTTAGACTTCTAGCATTGAGTAGCATTACCTTCAGATTTTGCATGCTTGTACCTGTTACGGTGGTGGTTTTGTCCTTTGAACTTTGCCTAAAAAAGGCACTATAGGGGTGGCAAGAGCCTTAGCCAGTAACCTGAATCCCAGGGGCGACAGGTGCAGACCATCTCTGGCAAAGCATCGTGGTCTGTCGCAGGCAGACAGATACTGGATCCCCTTTGAATGACTCCAGAATCTTAGCCAATTGTTGAAGTCAATCATTTTGTCCTTATATTGTGGTATCATTCTGGGCGAAAGCAGGATGCTACTCAGGGCTAGGGCCATACCTGCCTGGGCCACATAATCCGAGATCTCTTCCATATCTCTTTTCATGTAGTCCAGGGAGGTACATCTCAAGTCATTCACTCCAACATGGACAATGACAGAGTCGTATTTGTACTTGTTGTGGAGTGGCTTGAGTGATGTGGCAGATCCTGGCACCCGACAGGCAGCTCACTGTAATTTTCTCCTTGTTCAGCTTGGTGAGTGGGACATCAGTGTGCCTGACTATAGAGTCACCTTTGACTAAAGTGTTAGGTATGTTGTCTTGCCTTAGGGGCTGTTGCTGGTTGGCACACTGGTGTTGTGAGCTGTGTGACACTTTGGTTGTGATTGGTGCTTGTTTGCGTTTCAGCTTTGGAGGTCCTTGTTGCTTGGGCAGGTTACAGTTAAGGGCTTCCACATATGTGGATTTAGTGTTGCTGTGTGTGGGTGTTGGTGGTGTGAGTTTAGAAGGGCTATGTGTTGCTTGAGGTGTAGTGCGGGTGTTAACCTTCTCCTCTTGAGTGTCTAGCACAATCTTAGGTGGAGAGAGCTTTGCTTCCAGCTTGGCTATGTAAGTGCATCTCTCACAGGTTGTAGTGTTGGGTGGTAGGAGGAGAGGGTTGTCTGTGCACATGAGGCAATTGCTGCATTGCCCCAGTATGCCCAGATTCACCAGGTGGACAGGAGAAATCAATGGAAGCTGACCCTTGAACATGCCTGGTTTGGTGCTTTTTTGTTTGAAAAGTACAGGAGCTATTTTCCCTTACCTTATCAAGGTACTTTGCAATTATTGGCTGTTTAGTGCCTATGATTAATTTCTCCTTATTAATAAGGAGAGTTGAGTGCTTGTATCAGTTCAAGGCTTCCTAGTGCTTTCCAGCAAGTATTAGAGCAAGTGCTAGTCACAGGGATGCTTAAAGGTAAGATGAAAAAAAATGGTTTATCCTAAACACTGCAGTGTGCACTAGAGACGTTAGATGTGAAAGTATGTAATTTAAGTTTTACCTGACTAAAACGTTAAGTTTTAGTGGAGAGTCACTATTTTAAAACAGCAAGATAGATTGAAAGGGGGTGATCACTTTTGTATTCCGGTACTATGGAGTACAGTAGAATGGTGATGCTAGTTCATGTTTTAGTTTGTTTAGAAGACAGCCTGGGATGCTGTCTGATCCCATAGAGTTTGTGTTTGTTTTGCATTAGACAAGGCTTTAATGACCTGCTGTTTGGATATGTAGGGTGTAGGGAGGGGTTGGGGACAAGGTTTGTCATAATTTCACTTCCTTATCTCCCCAAACTTTTCATCAAATCTGTCCGCTAACAGGTTTGCTATCTCTGTGGGATCAGTGTGTGTGTGATACCTTTAGTCACTAGTTCTACACATATTTGGGTCCTGCCTTTTAAGCTATGTATGTAGCTGTAAAAGGTCTTATGATTATCCTTGTCTGTGATTGCAAAGTTTTTCTCAGTTATCCTTAGAGGATTTGATATGTTGCCTTATTTGCCTTTTGAGACTGAGGAGGGTGCTTTTCCATTGTTAGGGCCCCGCCTTAGTTTTCTTAGCAACTTTTTGCATTTGTTGTAAAGTTTGTTAATGCTGTATGTCCACCAGCACAGCTTTTTTTTTACTTGGACCTCTGGCTTATATATTCAAGAAGTATTTACATAAAACACTCGCATGACTTCAAGTTGTTACTTTACAAAAATATGATCTAAAAGTTCAGTGTTAGCTGGCAAGCTAATGTTTATAAAGTGAAACATATCTGTTTAAAGAACATTTGTTTGAGAAATATCTTGAAGTCGTGCCGATCATTTCCAAAGTACCCTTATGTGGTGAAAAGCTAGATCATCTTATAGCTTGTACAAAGGAAGGCTGTGCACTGTAATTGTCTAGCAGTGAAATGATGGACAGATATAAGGCATTTCATTTAGCTATTCATTTTTTTTTTCTTTTCCTGTTGAGATGAAGTTGCTTGAGTCAGGCTTCAAGTTTCTTCTCAGCTGTATAAATGCTATGTTAAGTAAAATTTGAGAGTTGCATTTAATCATGACAAGTGTAAAAATAAAAAAGGTTGTGATGGTCCTTATTGTCCTTGGACAGCTGAATAGACCACACAAATGCCGTAGAAAAATGAAGTTTGTAATATGTTCAAGAATCTGAATCAAAAGGAAGAACTGATGCAGCAGGACATGGAGCTTACTTGGATAATAGTGAGTGCTGAGTTATCTGTTGTGTGCAGATTCTCAGTTTTTAAAATTATGTACATTACCTTTTGTGTGCAGATTCTCAGTTTTTTTCAGAGGTTGCACAACTACAAGAAAACTCAAATCATAGTGTTGCAGCGTTAAAATTCATCTTTGCCAGCCAGTAACATTCTTGATGAAATTACATCAGATAATGGCTCCCTAGTTTGTGAGACAGGAAATCTTTTAATTCTCTGAATTACTGGGGCTTCAAGGACATAACCTTGAGATGTTCATCGTGTTACCCTGCTGCAGTCATCACACTTGGGGTTATCCTGTCGTCAGGCGGTCCCGCAGTCGGCCGGAATTCCAAAGTCTTGGTCCGGCGTCGGTTGCTGTCGTTTCTTCCCTGACATCAGTGCGCCAGGGGTATATATAATGCAACCGACGCCATTTTCCTCAGTCTTTCTTGCTGCGTGATGCCCGAAGCAGAATCAGTTCGCAAGTGCCGGTCGGCCGACTCCTGAGATTTTTGAATTCGAATTTCAGACCGAAGTCTTCTATAAAGCTAAGTACCCGTTGAAACTTTTCTTGCCTCAGACCGATGTCAGAAAAAGTTAACAATTGTATTTCTTGTGGGAAGCAAATACCTCATAAGGATTTCCATTCTTACTGCATACCTTGCCTAGGCCCAGACCACGACGTCACTAGTTGTCGTTTTTGTGCTAGGTTTAATTAAAAGACGCTTTGATTTCGCACGACACGAAAACTCAAATCATAGTGTTGCAGTGTTAAAATTCATCTTTGCCAGCCAGTAACATTCTTGATGAAGTTACATCAGATAATGGCTCCCTAGTTTGTGAGACAGGAAATCTTTTAATTCTCTGAATCACTGGGGCTTCAAGGACATAACCTTGAGTTATAGATACCTGCAGAGCAATGAGCAAGTAGAGAGAATGGTCTAGGCTTCAGTCGACATTTGTCATCAGAAAGTTTGACAGTTCAAAAAAATCAGACTATTTTGTCATATGTTTAATGTCAGATCATTATTGCAGTAGCCTAAGTTGTCTGGGTTATATCCCACTTGGGAAATGCCCATCAGATAGCTTTCATAGCTTCAAGACACCTGTGTGCCATAGCAAGTCTTCGTTTTCTGAGGAGAAAACTGTGCTTTTTCTATTACAAAATATGATGTTATGTTGTCCCTATCTCGCCTTCATTCTTGCTGGTTGGGTTCGGAGCCGATACTCTGCTCTGACTTGGCCGCATTCTAAAGCTCGAGAGCATCCATTGGCTCGAGGCTAGACCCTATCCTAACATGCCTAGCGAGAGATCTCGTTTTGCCGCTTGAAGCTTCGGGATTGCTTTGTGACTGGCTCAGGCTAAGTTGTGGGTAAAGTCTTGATATTTCTTATCTATAATTATTCCTTGTAGTTAGGAGATTCTAAGTGTTTGTGTGCCTCGTTGTCTAGCGCCCTATTTTTGCACTTTGTTGTTAAGGCCATCATTTTCCCTCTCAGGCCTACTAATTCCCCTTTTCGTTAGTCCCTAACGAATCTGTTTGTTAGAGGATTTGTTTTCTGCCTTTTAATTTCAGCCCATTTGAGTTAAAGGGCTTTCCCCTGCTTTCTTTTTACTCTGCCTTTTCCTAAGGAGTTTGCTGTTTAGTTAGAGGCATCTCCTCGGTTGGAGGAGCTGTCGTTTAACTTAGAGGCTCTCCTCCTTTCATTCCTCCCGTTTTCTTTTTAAAAAAAAAAATAATAATTGCCTTCTCCATCTGTTTGGGCCGTTTTCTTTCACAGGTAGTGTTGTTGGCTGTTGTGTGGTTATCCTTTTGTTGTCAGACATGTCCAAGGAGTCGTCAAAAGAATTCAAGCCTTCTGGATTCCAAAAATGTGATTCCTGCAAGCAGATGTCATTGACCGATGGTCATACTAGTTGCGTATACTGCCTGGGAGCCATTCACCTGCAGGACTCTTGTTCCATTTGTCATGGATTTAGCTCTAGGGTCCTGCAGGAGCAGAAAAATAAGTTAATTCTGAGTGGGTTACTTAAAGGGCCTTTTGAAGCATCAGTGGAAGGGAATCAGGCTGGCAAATCTGATAAACTTTCCAAAAAAGCATCTTCGTCGGCTCCAATCTCGGAACCGTCGAAGGGACAAGACAAACAAGTTCACCGGATCTGAAGTCAGTCAAGTCCGACAAGGCACAATCTCCTTCGGTTCCTCCACTGTCTTTGGAGCAGACCAGGAGCCAAAAGAAACTGGTCTCCCTCCTTGGAACTGGTGCGTTCCATACCGCAGTCTCCACTGCTCCAGTCAGTGACAGGTAGTCATCGCTTGTCCACCCATTCCTCTCGATCATCCAGGAGCCTTTCGGATGATGATGTTGAGAGGGTGGTGAAGAGGTTGCTTAGGACACCGGCCTTGGTGAAAATGTTATTGAGCCCAGCCCATATAGACGTGGAGCCGACTACCCAGTCTACTTTGTCGTCGATTCCTCCTTCGACTCACCTGAGTTTGGAGCTGGAGTGCGTGGAAGTCATTGTGGTGGAACTGTCGGATCCAAAAACCACTGGTCTCTCGGTTCAGGCATCTGCTCCAATCTTGTCGATACCACCTTCTATCGAGGGATCTGGGGGCCGACACTCCCTCATCGGTTCCGGGGGAGAGCGAGATCGGACTCCTGTCGGATCCTAATCTCCCACTTCAGGCTTCAGCACAGGTGAGTTTGGCGCCCACATTGGTGCAGAGGACTCTCTCGGGCCGGACTCATGGTGCCTTCGAGGTGATGAGGTGTGTGCTGTCCTCCCAGACCGCTCCACCCTTGGCTTCAGCTGCTCCATCTCCTTCAGGGCCAGTGTCTACCTCCACACCACCCTCCATCCAAAGTAGGGAACCAATGCCCCAGAACGTCCCCTCGGGCTACCCCCCCCTTTCCAAAATCTCCTCAGAGTACCCCTCTGAACAGGTCCCTCGGAAGTGGACTTGTAAGAGGAAGCATTTAGACTCCCCCATGTCTCTCACATCAGACATGGACTTGGAGCACTCAGAAGGGTACCCACGGTCCCTCTTGGAGGATATCTCTTTTTCAGACATCCTGGAAATCCTCCAGCAGAGGGGTGTCTGGAAATCCGTTTCCCCTTGTGAAGACGAGTCTGTGTACCTGGAGCCATTTGGCTCCTGACCCGCGACCTCTTGGATGTCTCCTCCTTTCAACCATCTGCTGGGGGTGGTTAGTCGAAAGGCGTGGAGCTCTCCAGAATCTATGGAACCGGTTCCGAGGAGGCCAAATAATTTTATCACAGCACCAGAGGACAAACTTTTCCTGACTAAGGGTGTTCCAGTTATGCTATGGTGGTTGCGGCAGCCACAAAGAAGGAATTAGCAGAAACTTCTTCTTCTGTCCATTCACCGAACAAGGAGTCCCGTACGATGGACAGATACTGGGAAGCATGTGTTTTCTTCAGTGGCCTTTACCCTTAGGTCACTGAATTATTTGTCCCATTTCACTCGTCTCTAGAGGGATTTCCTCAAAGAGCTGGGAGATGCTCTCCAGGATCCTGCAGCTGTGGGAGCTTCTGACAAGGCTGCTTCCCAGCTTGCGACCTTCTCTTCTGTAGTAAACTCCTTCATGTGGCTCATCTCTTACGCAGCCGATAGAGCAAGCAGGGCAGCAGGCACAGGAATCACCTTGCGGAGACATTCATGGATACGTCTTTGCGAGTTCGCGGAGCCCTTCAAGTCCTCCTTTGGCAATGCCCCATTTGATGGCTCATCATTCGGGCCCAAGGTAAAAGAGATTCTTACCAGGTGTGAGCAAGACGGCAAAATTCTCTCTGCCGTGGGAGTATGGTTCTCCGTGCCTACTAGACCTTATCCCAAAGGTCAAAAATGCGGGAAAATGTGGTTCCGGAAATCCCAGGGAGCTTCACCTGATGCACGTGGTGACTTCCCCCCCCCCAGGGGCAGAGGGGTAAACAATAATGGGAGATGCCGCCCTCTCACAGAAGGGGTCTGCAGAATCAGGGTGACAGAGGTATGTTTTCTGGTAGGCCCTTCCAGCGCTCCTGAAAGGAGGCCTGCCTGTCCACCTCTGGAGGCAGTCGGGGGCAGATTGTCACTGTACCCAGAAGCCTGGCAAAGTATCACAAAAGACATATGGGTAATATCCAGGGGATACAGCATGACTTTCTCCCCAGAAAACGAAAGTCAATCCCAGATGTGCCACCCAATCTACAGGATCAAGCAAACCTAGAAGTTCAAAGGTTGCTAGAAAAACGAGTCATCCAAGAAGTCTCCACAGACCAAATCTGATCCGAAACTTACTCAAGGTTCTTTTTAGTTCCAAAAAAAAAAAAAAAAAAATGGGGACTGGAACCCCATTTTGGATCTCAGCAGACTGAACAAGTATGTTAAGAAAATAAAGTTCCGGATGGTGATACTGCAGTCCATTCCGGCTGGGAGCCAGTCATTACCAGTTCAGAGCCACCACAGCCCCCAGAGTGTTCACCAAATACATGGCAGTAGTTACGGCTCACCTGAGGTGTCTAGGATTCCGGGTGTTTCCATATCTAGATGACTGGCTCCTTACCGCCACCACCAAGTATCGACTAATCAGGGCAAGGGACACCATAATTCGTCTCTGCTCAGAGCTAGGAATTACTATAAACTACAAAAAATCTGCCTTGTTGCCCTGTTGACATATTACATTTGTAGGTGCAGATTTAAATACAAAAGACATGATGGCAAAATTGCCTCAGGAGAGTGTGTCAGCCATACAGGTTTCAATCTTGATCAGGAGAAAGAAAATTCAAGAAAGATTTGTTCTCAAAGTGCTAGGTTCGATGGCAGCAGCAATAACACTAGTTCCCTTGGCACACTTCCATATGAGGATATTGCAGTGGCTTCTCTTTGCTCAATGGTCCATGCAGGATCTACCCATGTCACACGAGATTCTCATCACGGAGACCTGCAAAATGGATCTACAATGGTGGCTTCAGTCTACACACGTAACGATAGGCAGGCTGTTCCTCCTTCCCCAACTGGTCGCCACAGTGCTTCCCAGGTGGGGGGGGGGGACATTATCTGGGATAGACTGTTCAAGGAACTTGGCAGCAACACGAGTACCACTTGCACATCAACGTCCTGGAGATGAGAGCTGTGCTTCTGACGTTGCAAGCACTTCAGGGCTGTCTTCCTACGGGGACAATTGCAATTCAAACAGACATGTCCGTAGTGTGGTACATCAACAAGCACAAGGTGGAACCAGATCTTTACCCCTTGTGTCGAGAGGTTCTAAGAGTATGGCAGTGGGCGATGTCTTCTCAGCACTTTCTGACTGCAACGCACATTCCGAGGAGATCCAACATGATAGTGGACAAGCTAAGCAGGGCAATTCTGATGCCACATAAGTGGTCCCTGAAGCAGGAAATTGCGAGTCAAATTTTTTGCAAGTGGGGCCAGCCTTACTGCTACCTTTTTGCCACGTCCATCAATACCAAATGCAGCAGCTATTTTGCCCTAGTCCCCCACCTGGGACAGTCACCCTGGCATGCACTTGTCCACGATTGGCCCCTGGGACTTCTTTATGCCTTTCCCTGTTTCCTCTAATACCCAAAGTTCTTCAGAAAGCAAAATCACTGGGTTGCAAGCTAATCCTCATTACCCCTTACTGGCTACTTCAAATATGGTTCTCCTTCCTATGTCCCCATCTCCAGGAAGAGCTTTGGATCCTAGACCCATTTCCGGATCTCCTGGTGCATCAGTCAGGAACGCTCCACCCTTCTAATCAGACCCTCAAGCTGACAGCTTGGTTTCTCCACTTTCCGTCTTAGCTAGGCTTGCTGACATTTCCCCAGCACTACGACACATTTTGATCTCTTCTCACAAATCTACAACAAGAAAGCTTTATGCTAGCAAATGGAAGAGGTTCTCTTGTTGGGCAGCCAAAAATCATATTGACCTTTTTACTGCACCCATTTCGAAAATCCTGGAATTTCTAACAAGACTTTTAACCAAGGGGCAGCTGCAGCCACCATCCGAGTTTAGCTGGCTGCTATTTCCAATTATCATGTTGGAGAAATGGGTTCTAATGTTATGTCCCACTGGTTATGCAAAGTTTCCTGAAAGGTACTATCCTCTTGAGACCCCCCAGTAAGAGAACCACCTCCTCCTTGGGATCTAAACTTAGTTCTAGCTGCCCTGATTCTCCCTCCTTTTGAACCAGCTGCTACTTGTTCTCTGAAATTCTTGACATGGAAAACAATCTTCTTGACTGCCATTACCTCAACTAGGAGAGTATCCGAATTACAAGCTCTATCCATTCGTCCCCCTTATTTAATTTTTCACAAAGACAGAGTTTCTCTCAGAACCAGTTCCTCCTTCCTACCAAAAGTTTGCTCTGAGTCAAATTTAAATCAGTCAGTTGAACTACCCGATGTTCTTCGTGTTTCACTGTTGCAGTCATTACATTTGGTTATCTGCCTGCAGGTAGCCCTCAGTTGGCCTGAGTATCAAAGTCTTGGATCCCTGTGTCGCATGCTGTCTCTTCTTCCATGATGTCAGGTCATCAGGGGTATAAAGCATGCAGCCGACGGCATTAAAATAGGTCTTATCTTGCTGCACAGTGCCCAAAGCAGAAGCAGTTCGCAAGTGCAGGTTGGCCGACTTCTGAAATTTTCATTTTCGAGTTTCAGAACCAAAGTCTTCAAAAAAGCTAAGTACCCCATTGGGGATCCTTTTTCTTGCTCTAAACCTATGTCAGTAAAAGTTAACAATTGTATTCCCTGTGGAAAGCAAATACCTCATAAAGATTTTCATTCCTACTGCATTCCTTGACTAGGCCCAGACCACGATGTCCCTCGCTCTCGGTTTTGTGCCTTATTCAAGCCTTGCACTATTCATTGTCAGTTCATTTTTGCTTCAAAACTATTTCGGTACTTGGTTTAATTATCCAAAAATGGCTTTGGTAAACCATCCGACTACCGACATTCCGAAAAAACGTAAAGATAAAGACAGAAACAGACCGCATACGTCCTAAGCTGCCGACGACGCTTCCGCTAAGCTAGTCGCCAGTTCACCGGTACTCAGTGAGGTGATTTCGCAGCCCCTGATACCTGCTACTTCAGATTTCGCCGGTATGCCACGAAATGCTTCTTCAACCATGGAACGGTGGATGTCTCTACCTTGCATGAGTCTAGAGCCACTGTGCAGGCACTGGCTTCTGAGGGTGTATTCAGGCTTACTGACTTGCATTTCAAACCGACGCCTTCTTCTTCTTCTTCAAGGCCTAAAACTCGACCCACACCTAGAAAACTGACGTCCAAACCGCATGGATAAGCCCATATGCCTAAAAAACAGATAAGAATGGCTGAAGACCTTATTACTTTAATTAGGGGAAGCCAGCCTTCTCCCTCTAAAAGACCTAGAACTGATTTTCCTTCTGATTCTTCTGATCAGGATTCTGAAATTTCTGTTTCTTCTGATTACCAGGATTTGCTCTTATCTACCTATGAGGATTCTGATGTAGAGGACTCCATTCCCTCTGCTTCCCCTCCAGAAGATTTTTCTTTTGATGAAACCTTGCACACTCTTAGGGAGCATTTCCTCTGGGAAAGGAGGATTGCTCTGACTCCAAAAAGAGGCTTATGGAATTCTTACCCCTCCCTCAACACAGGCCTTTAGCTATCCCTCCTGTCCTGGACATTGTAGATGATGCCTTTTTGGAATCTAGCATGGCCCCAGACACTTTACCTCTGGCTCCCAGGAAACCTGACAGGTATTAGAGTACCTGACTCTCACAAGTTCCTCTTCAAGAATCCTACTGCGGACTCAGAGACCATTTCCCAGGGACCTAAAGGCATTAAGGCTACTACTGCCAAAAACCCTACCCCCTCTGATAGAGATTCCAGGGCCTTGGACAGATGGAGTAAGAAGGTATACACTTCTGCTATGTTGGCCATTAGGGCCTTAAACTGCCAGTTTCATATGTTAAAGTATCAGCAGCATACTATGGGACTACTTAAACAGAAAATGATGTTGATTCCTGACTGTGCTGAAAATAAAGAATTACAGGATTTAATGCATTCTGCTGAACAAGTTGGTAAACGTACTTTGCAATGTGGTTTTCACTGTTTAGAAGCATCTTGCAGGGCTGCTGTCACTGGGTCTGTTCTTAGAAGGCATGCTTGGCTTAAGAAGCAAAATTTACCAGATCATGTTAAAGCTAAATTACTGGTTGCTCCCTTAAACCAAGACCGCCTGTTTGGCAACAAAGCAGAAGTCGTCCTCAAAAAGATGGAGGAAAAAGCTAAATCTATGCAAACTGTTAAAGATTTTCTGCAAGTACAGCCTCCCAGATTTAGTAGGCATTGGCCTTCTAAGAATTGGCCCTTTCCTGTCTCTTCCAGGCCTTCTCAGTCCAAACCCATGAACAGCAGACCACCTAGGCTACAGTCTCAAGGAACTCACAGGCCTAAGCAGTGGGGGGCTCCCACTTCCAAAGCTGGAAGTAGTAAGACACCCCCCTATGGGAAACTGTCACAATGACTTAACCTTAAACCTTCCAAGGCCTGCTCAACTGCCTGCTCCCTTAGGGGGAAAGATCGCCTTGCATGCAAAAAACTGGGAACTCATTACCCAGGACAAATGGGTTTTAAATGTAGTTTCCCAAGGATACAAATTCCACTTCCACACCTTACCAACCTCAAACGGTTGGCCAGATCTTCCCCCAATTCAGTGGGCAGAGGCTCAAAAGCAGGTTCTCTCTCTTCTAAGTATCAGGGCTATTCAACCTGTCCCAGCAGAAGAAAGGGGACAAGGCTTTTACTCAAAACTTTTCCTGGTACCCAGAAAAGACAGCTCCTGGCGTCCTGTCCTGGACCTCTCTGTGCTAATCACCTTTCTGGTAATCCCAAAATTCAAAATGCTAACACTTCATCAGCTGCTTCCTATGCTAGGCAAAGATGTCTCGTTGCAACCTTGGACTTAAAGGAAGCTTACCTGCACATTCCAATAAGGGAATCTTGCAGGAAATACCTACGCTTCAGAGCAGGCTGCATGCACTATCAGTTCTCTGCACTTCCCTTTGGCTTATCTACTGTTCCCAGGGTATTCACAAAGTGCCTAGCTCCAGTCATTGCATTTTGCAGACAAAGAAATATTCAAATGTCAACCCACAACCGAAAAGGGTAATAAACAGCACTTGGTGCAGTCAGTATTGACTTTGTTTTTTTTTTTTTTTTGTTTTTTTACAAATATTCAAATATACCCATACCTGGATGACTGTCTAATTGAGGCAGAAAGCCAGGACATGCTACTAACTCATCTGGCATTTGTAAAGAAACTTCTAACCTCACTGGTGTACACCATAAACAAAAAGAAATCTCATCTAGTACCCTGCCAACAAATTGTATTCCTGGGAGCAAGCTTGAACACAACTTCCCAGATGGTTTACCTCACGCCAGAGAAACAAGTTTATTTGACAGGTTACTTCAAACTACTGGCCACAGAGACACAGCTATCTGCAAGGAAAATCCTGCAAGCCCTGGGGTTCATGGCCTCTTGCATTCTGCTAATTCCATATGCAGGACTGCATATGAGGAAACTACAATGGTATCTAAAAAGCCTATGGTGTCAACATTCTCAGGACCTGGAATCAATGATTCCTGTCATTCCTTGTACAAGGACAGAGTTCCTTTAGTGGGCAGAGGCCTGCTACCACAACAAGGGACTGCCATTCACTCTACCTCCTGCCGCCCAAACCCTAACAGATGCATCAGACTATGCATGGGGGGCTCACTTGGCAGGGCAGTGCATTCAGGGTAAATGGAACCCGAGTCAAATGCACCTGCGTATCAGTCAAAAAGAAATGTTAGCTGTACAGAATTCCCTGACAGCCTTCAAGGACCACATTCTTCCAGGACAATTATTGGTAAAGACAGACAATACCACTGTTATGTGGTACATAAACAAGCATGGGAGAACCCACTCGTACCCTCTCTGCAAACTAGCAATGGCTCTGTGGAATACAGCCTTAAGCTACCAAGTGCACCTTCAAGCTCAATTCCTGCCAGGCAGACGACCTAAGCAGAAATCTCTTGGACCCACATGAGTGGAAACTGGAACCAAAGATATTCAACCTTTTTAGAAACAAATGGGGGAATCCAGAGATAGACTTGTTTGCCTCCCCCTCAGAACTACCAATTGGGCAAATTCTGCACAAGGACTTCCCACAGTCAAGCTTGGAAAGTGGATGCCCTGTCCTCTCAGTTTATACCTTTCCCCTTCTGCCTCTCCTCTCGAAAGTTCTGCTAAAGATCAAACAGGACAAACCAAAGACAA
The DNA here is from genome assembly GCF_019279795.1 of Protopterus annectens. NCBI lineage: Eukaryota > Metazoa > Chordata > Ceratodontiformes > Protopteridae > Protopterus > Protopterus annectens. The sequence goes on from NC_056731.1 coordinate 928,376,884, forward strand.
TACTGATTGCACCAGACTGACCACGCCAGCACTGGTAACCCCCCTCTTGCGCAGTATGTCACTGTTGGAACCATGGTACCTGCCTCTGACCCCTTCCTTCCTGTCCCAGCAGGAGGGCCAGATTCTGCACCTCCAGCTTCAAACCCTGAACCTTGCAGCCTGGCTAATTCCTTGAGCTCTCCAATAGCATCCCTCAGTAAGCAGCTGTTAGATGTCATTGTGGAGGCAAGGAGGCCTAGTACCAGAAAATCCTATGCTGAAAAGTGGCAAAGATATTCTTCCTGTAGCTAGACTCGGGGATTGGGCACAACTGTGCCCAGCTTACTGCATATTCTTCAATACGGAACAGAGTGTGCTACACAAGGGCCTTTCCTTCTCATCAATTAACATTCATGCCTCGGCCATTTCAGCACATTATAATACTGAGCCCACCCCTCTTCTCTCACCCTCTGCTGAAACAATTCCTCAAAGGGGCCAAACATTTAAGACCACCCAGGAGAGCCCCTACCCCAGCCTGGGACCTTAACTTTGTATTGGAAAAGCTCACTCTACCTCCTTTTGAGCCAGCTGCAACTGCAGAGTTAAAATTCCTTTCTTTGAAAACAGCCTTCCTTCTAGCCATCACATCAGCAAGAAGAGTATCTGAATTACAGACCCTCATGGCAGTGGAGCCCTTCATCTTCTTCCATGCAGACAGGGTGTCCTTCAGGACCAATCCTTCCTTTATGCCCAAGGTGGTATCCAGTGTGGCCCTTAATCAGTCCATTCATTTGCCAACCTTTTTTTCCTAATCCACAGAACAAAGGAGAACAAATACTGCACTCTTTGGACGTGCACAGACAACTTAGATTTTATTTGGACGGGACTAAGCCTCTCAGAAAAACTGAACAGCTGCTAGCTGCCTTTGCTGCAGGGGCAGAGGGGAAGGCCATTTCAGAGCAAACCATTTCTAAGTGGATAGGCCATTGCATTCATTTCTACTACAAGCACCATGGAAAACCTACCCCACAGGGGATAAGATCGCATTCCACCAGGGCTGCATCTACTTCTAAAGCCTTTTTCAGAGGTGTCCTTATCAGGGACATCCTAAAAGCTGCTACCTGGAGCTCTGTACATACCTTCACCAAGCATTACCACTTGCCTATTTTCTGTAAATCCAGAGCTGGTTTTGCAACTGCGGTCTTGCAGCTCTTAATAGCTGGTCCTAATGCTCTCTAACTTCCTCCTCCCTTTCTTAGCTTTGGGAATCTACCCAAATGTAATGACTGCAACAGTGAAACACGAAGAACATAGTACAGTTGTGTACACTTACCATAAATGTAGATGTTCAGGTGTATTCACTGTTGCAGTCCTGGTTACCCTCCCTCCAGCCCCCTGACTTCTCTTGGCTCTACCTTTTTCTTGTTTAGTGCATTTCACCTTTCTGGAGTATTTGCTTTTTGTTGGAGGTGTAACCTTATGGGTCTAGGACACATGCTCGACTAGCATATGTCCGAATCACAAAACATCGAACACACGTACATGAAAGCGCTTAACATCGAAAAGCGCTTCCGTGTATGTGTAGTTAAAAAAAAAAAAATCTACGTTTCTGCAGGGGGGCTTCACCCCCTGCACCCCCCACACCCCCTTTTTTATTATTCTTACTCCGAGATCGCACTACAGTGGGGAAAAGGGAATTTTCCCTTACTCACACTGTAGTCCGATCTACGAAACAGGCACACATACTCAGAAGCGCTTGTCGATGTTAAGCGCTTTCGTGTATGTGTGCTCTATGTTTTGTGATTCGGACAAATGCTAGTCGAGCATGTGTCCGGATCCCACCCTTATATATAATTGCTTCCCATTATGGGGGCACCTGACATTTGGGGCAAGAAAAATTGATGTGATGGCATCGGCTGCATGCTTTATACCCCTGGCGACCTGATGTCATGGAAGAAGAGACAGCATCCGATGCAGGGATCCAAGACTTTGATACTCAGGCCAACTGAAAGCTACCTGCAAGCAGACAACCCAAATGTAATGACTGCAACAGTGAATACACTCAACCATCTACATTTATGCTAAGTGTACACAACTGTACTTTTTCTTCCCTAATCATGACAACAAGGCAGAATATAAACTCCACCAACTGGATGTTCATAGGCAGTTACGTTTCTGCTTACACAGGACAGAAGAATTCAGAAAATCCAAATAATTGTTTATATCATTTTCAGAAAACAGAAAGGGAACTTCCGCCTCAAAAGTAACCTTATCAAGATGGCTTACAGACACCATCATTTATGTTTATAGTTCACATCGCAAACAACTGCCAGGAAAAATTCAAGGGCATTCAACTAGAGCATTGTCTACCTCTACTGCATTTCAAGGCAGACTGCCTTTGGACTCAATTTGTGCAGCAGTTACTTACGTTAATCCTCATACCTTCATCACTCATTACAAGGTAGATGTGGCCTCCCGGAACAGGGCATCCTTTGGTTCCACTGTTCTGAAGAGTGTATTCTTTTGAGCCACCCGAGAAAGAAGGTGCTGGGAGACACTGTCCCAACCAACAAGAATTAAGGCGAGATAGGGACAACATAACATAAACAAGTTATGTACTCACCATAACGTTCCATTTTTGTCGTCCGTGATCTCGCCTTCTTTCTTGCATCCCACCCCCTTCCTGGAAAATCGAGAGGAATTATTTGGTATTTGGCAATATGTACTGTGATTCCCTTCCTGCCTCGTGAATTGTATAGGCTTAGGGTCTATTACTGTTGTCTTGGTGGTATTGATATATATATATATATATATATATATATATATATATATATATATATATATGTGTGTGTGTGTGTGTGTGTGTGTGTGTGTGTGTTCAGTCTAGTGTTATGGATTATCACAAACGAGATCTGTGTAACTCTCGCTAGGTGTTGGGATAGGGACTAGCCTCGAGCCAGTGGAAACTCTCGAGCTTTAGAATGCGGCTGAGTCGGAGCAGAGTATCCGCTCCAAACCCAACCAGCAAGAAAGAAGGTGAGATCATGGACAACAAACATGGAACATTATGGTGAGTACATAACTTCTTTTTTATGCTAGGAAAAGTGCTTTTTATAAATTGTCATGAACTGTAGGAAAGTTTTTCCTCATTGTATGCTTGTGTGGCAAAACAGTGTAAAAAATGTTTTTTTCTTAATTTTTACATTTTCGTACAGAGTTGGTGTCAGTGGCAAGATTTTGTGCTTTTGAGGACTGTCATTTATTTTATTATTATTAGTTTTTTTTTTTATTTTTTTACCTCAAAAACTCTTTCTTTCAGGTTTACCAATTCTCACAGGCTCTGCTAACCCAGCTTTCAGGCTTATTTTTCAGATGGACCATGGAGCATTTACCAGTCTCCTAAGTTCTTCCTTCCCCTGTCCACAAGAAGAAGAAAATTGCTAGGAAGTCTTTGGGTACTAGCCTGCTTCCTCACTTCCTCAGCAGCCTATTGGTGACTCTGCTGTGGCCAGACCTTCCTCTTTGTAAAGTTAATTGATTTTTCTTTGTCCCTGTAGTGTATCATCTTGGGTAAGCAGTAACGACTGGGCGTTGGACAAGTACTCTTTGGCAATAGAAATGTCCTCACTGGGCAGTGGAGTACCAGTCTTGTTAGTTTCAGAGTGGGAGACAAGGTTGAGGGTTTACTGTATATCTGGGCTAGGATGTCTGATCCCTGGGTGTATCCCTTCCATGTCTTTTCCATGGAGCCTCCCAAGAAAAGAAGGCAAAAAGTAAGTTTGTTAATTCTCTTGTTTCTATTACTGCAGACAGGGAAGACTTGCTGAGATTTGCTAAGAAATTAATTTCTGCTTTTAATGTGTTGAAGTTTTTTTCTTCACTTACTTCCAATAGAAAAAGAAAAGGTCCCCTCCATTCTGACACTGATTGTTGGTCAGAAGAACAGAGAATGGAGGGAGGACTGTTGCATTTAGTGATTTCTTCTCAAGCTGAAGATTCTGATTTTGAAGAAAGTGTCAGATTTCCCTGTAGAAGTCTTTTTCTGAGACCTTGGCTACAGTGAAAGTAACATTTCATTGAGAACAAATTGAAATCCCCATTTCCCTGTGAAAAGTATTACAGTTGGTTACAGTGGGTTATTTCAAGGCCTTCAGATTCCCTGCCTGTTTTATCAGCTTTAGAGGACATTTTCTTAACAGCTTGCCATATGGCAGTCAGTCAACCCCCTAATGCTAAAAAGTTTGCTAGGTTATTATAAAAAGTTTGTTAATCCTAAAGCAGACACCACAGTTATTTCCTTGTCTAAAACATCTGCTGCTAAACAGACGGTTATTGTTAACACCATTTCCTCTGTCAAGGATGAGAGAACTTTCGATAGGTTTGGAAGGAAAGTTTATTCTTCTGCTACTTTAACTTTCAAAATGTTGAACTGCTAGGCTCACATATTAAAATTATTATTGGCTTCTTATGAAAACTTGAGAAACTTAACTGTTAATCCTCCCCTCTTTTGAGGCAAAGAATTGATTGAATGTCGTAATTGTGTCTGCTTCTAATGTAAACAAACTCTCCTTAAAGTTATTTCTGCTGATAGTCTTCAGAGCTGTTGCTACGAGTTTGGCTGTGAGAAAATTTGCTTGGTTACTCTCTCAGAATTTTGCAGATATTAAACTGAAATTTTAAATTCTCCCCTGGACAAGGATTTGATGAAAGGGAAATTGATTCAAAGTGTGTCCCACATTTTCCAACCCTCCTTTTCTAGGTGTAATAGAAACTCTCTATAACTTGGAACCCTTTTTCAAAAAAGCAATTTAAGCAGCAATGTGATAACATGATTTTAAGAAACAGTGGCATGGAGGCTCTGAAAAGAAAGGGAAAACTTCCCATATCCAAAGACAGTCCAAAATGTCAAAATGATTACTTGCTTCTCCAGGTCATCCTCACCTACCCTCCCCTTTAATTTACCTGTCAGTCTGGGTCTTCATCATCCCCAGGGGCATCAGGCTATTTCATGCAGTGGGGTTCAGAAAATCATCCAACAGGGGTACAGATTAGCAGTGGAAGTGTGTTTGTCCTTTTCAGGGTATACCCCCTCATCCTGTATAACAAACATCCCGGTTTCCTTCAGCTTTGCAGGAGATGTTGTTTGAGGGGGTCATAGAGCTAGTACCTTTTCAGATCAAATTGGCAAAGTTTTTATTTCCGTACATTTTCTGTGCCATAGACCTCTCCTTTCTCAATCTTTTTGTCAAAATGTTATTCTTCCAGAGTGGTTGGTTACCTGTCATTCCTTCATTCAGTTTTATGGTAAAGTTAGACTTAAAAGATGCTTACATCACATTCTTGTTGATAAAGGTTTCAGACATTTCTTAAGATTTTCTGGAATTAGCTTACAATATTTGTTTGCTGTCTTATCTTTTGGTCTATCCATTGTACCAATGATATTTACAAAGTGCATGGCTCCAGTAAGTGTTTACTGCACATTTCAAGACATTCTCTTCTTTTCCTGTTTGGATGACTGCTATATTTGCAAACTCTTTTTCCACTTCATCAGGATTCTCTGATAAGTCTTTTGAAACTCCTGCTCAGTCTGGGGTTTCAAGTGAATTTACAAAAACTTGTGCTCATCCCATCACATAGAATAGTTTTTCTGGTATGTGTTCTGGGTACTTCCTTAGGAAGAGCCTTTTTATCCACTAGACAAAGTGGAGCTGTACAAAGACATATCCCTGAGCTTTTCCTTTCAGTTTCTGGTATCTGCCAAGGAATTTCTTGGGATTCTGTGTTTTGTGGCTTCTGTGAATACTGTGATTTCCTTGGCCTGACTGCACATGAAAAAATAAATTCAGCAGTATTTCATGTCATTCTGTTCTCTGCATCTGCACCCTTTGTCTTTCCCAATTCCAGTGCAGAGATTTGTGAGGAGGGAGGTAATGTGGTAGGTGAATCAGTTCTCAATCCAAATATTCCCTTCTCTCTTCCGTCTCCTACAGATGCTACCTGTTTTGGTTGAGAGGTTTTTTGGACAATTTGAAAACATACTAATGTGAACGAGATGCTGGCAATCATCAGTGGTTTGAAAGTTTTAAATCATCTCTGATCAATAGGATCTCTTCGGGTTATATGTTATATAAACAAACAGGGTGGGACCAGATCTGACCATCATTGCAGACTTGCTGTGGTGGCCTGGGAGGTGGCAGCTCAGTTCAGTTTAACTCTTCAAGCTGTATATATTCGAACAGAGTAAACCGTTGTAGCAGGCAAGCTGAGCAGGAACAGAGCAGACCCTCAAGAGTGGAAATCATCCAGAAATTGATGCAACTGAAGTGGTCACCTCAAATAGATCTGTTTGCCTCATTTCGAAGTAGACAGTTAAAGAAATTCTACTTGAGAATTCCTTGCAGACAAGCCTGGAAGACAGATGCCATCTCATTCCCATGGACAAGATGTTTCTGTATGTTTTCCAGTCTTTAACTGATATACAGGATTATTTTAAAGATCTAGAAGTACTCTGTAAAAGTTGGTAGTGGGTGACCTCCTTTTGGCCCAGGCAACAGTGGTTCTCCCAGCTTTTGAAACTGGTCAGGGACAATTACCACAAGCTTCTTCACAGACTGCATTTACTCACACAACACAGGGGTTGTTTGATCCACCCCAACCTGGAAACACCACTTTACTGCCTGGTTGGGAGAGTATATTCCCATTGGTACCATTTTTCTGAAGACATGTAGAAACTAAAAAAAAAACTGCTACTAGAATATCTTGTATGTGTTCAAGTGGAAGATATTTTCTTGTTGGTGTCATTCTGAGAACTAGAAAACATTTAAGACTTGAATGCCTGTGGTTCTTTATTATTTGTGAGAGAGATTAATTTCTGGTGTTTCTTGCTCGTGTCTCATCCATTCCTGCTTTTCTGCTCTTAAACAACCACTGTCTACTGGTCTTCAAGTCAAGCAGTTTTTGAAGGGTTTTACATTATCTACCCACCTAGAAAACAGGTGGCTATTCTTTCACATCTTAACTCTGTGCTTAAAAAAGAAACATTTCTTCCATCTGACCCAGTTAATCAGACTGATTTGAGGTTCATGACATTGAGAACTGCTACTCATTGCTCTGACGTCTGCAGCCCAATGCCATTTTCCACAAGGACAAGGTTTCTTTGAGAACAGACCCATCTTTTATGTCTAACATGATTTCAGAGTTGACTTTGAGCCAGTCTGTCAACCTTCTTGTATTCTTTCCAGAAACAAAAATGAGGGAGAAAGACTCCCACATGCTCTGAATGTCCATATGCAACTCAGGTACTACTTGGACAGAAATAAATTCTTCAGGAAAGCTGTTCAGCTGTCTCCTGTGAAGGTAAGGAAAAAAAGGACAAGTGTCAAAGCTGACAGTTTCTAGATGCTTGTCTCATTATACTACTTTTTGCTATTTTCACCTTAACAAGCCAATTCCAGGCATGGTTAGTCCCCACTCTACCAAGGCTTTGGCTTCTTTTGTAACTTTCTGGAAAAGGGTAGACTCTTAGAGTATTTTAGAGGAAGCAAGTTGGTCCTCTCAAAATAATTTCACAAAGCATTGCAAGCGGAATTCCTTTCCCAGGTCTACAACAAGCTTTGCTAGGAATATTTTCCAGGGCTCATTGATTCTTGAATTCTTTCCACCTCCCTATATGTTCCTAAGCTGTGGTAATCTACCCAAATAGCTTAGGGTACTGCAACAATGATTTAATGTTAAATGCCATACAGTTGTTTTGTTTTTGATGTATTGCTAGGTTGAGGATGCCTTTGTGTATATAGTTACATAGGTTTTACTATTGTTTTTTCCTTCCCTAGCACTTTTTTCAGGGCTGTAGCATCCCTTCTTGTGGCAAGAAAGTTCTGAAGCTTTTTTGGCATCCACACTGCCCTTTTTGTATGGCTGTGCTCTACCACTTGGCAGTTAAGGCATATAGAAGGTTCCTTGAAACTTTGAAAACTGAGAAATGATCATATCCTAGAGAAGATATAACCCAAATAGTTTTGGCAGCTGTAGCCATTAGAATATTACAGTTATGGTAAGTTTTACACAACTGTACTTTCTTGAGCACAGAAATAAACCGTCGCAGTCTCTGGCTCTTTTTCCACCATAGCTGTCTTTGGTAGGTGTCTTGCGTCCAGCTAGCCACTGTTATTCTTATTGTTAATAACTGATAGTAAACATGATGCTGTTGAGGTGTTGCAGGAAAGGCAATGCAGACAGAAACCTTACAATGACAGATTATCCAAAGACTAACCTGTTAGAGAAACAGAGTGTATAGATGAATTTTGATACTGGTTTTGCAGACAGAGTGTTCCAGGAACTGTAACTGTTTTTATAGAACATCCTAGATTGTATTTGATTCAAGGTCCTGATGTGCCAATGTACAGGGAAAAAAAGAGGAAACTTTATTCTGCATGCAGTTTCAACAAATGTTTAGTTGTCTGCGAGTCAGAATTCAAAGGAATTGTCTATGGTACCCGAGCTAGAAAAGTAACCCCCACTTTCTCTAAGTGAAAATGTTTCTGTGAGGGATATTTCAGCCTTTTCTGAAAACTCTTTATTTGACTGATCCTGACTCTGATACTAATAGAATTGTATCAGAACTACCGTTTGCTTTAAGCGACAACATTGTGAAATTCCTTTACATATGGAAAACTGATCAAAAACAGTTCATTATAGTGACTGTTTACAGCGTGCAAATTTCTAGTCTAGCTTTTAAATAAATCAGCTGAAATGCTTTTTCTTAATTCTTTGTATAAGTGTATACCACATGATGAACATAGTATAGCAGCTGAGTATATGGTTGAATTATTGCAACTAATGTAATTAAGTTTTCATTTTAAAGTGAGGGGAAAGATGTTGCACATAGATATGTATCAAAAGTAAGATAATTGTCTTTAATGGAGGTACTGCTACTGTTATTGGTGTGTCATTTGACTAAGCCAGTCTACAGTAAGGCTTTTTATGAGTGCAACTCATGAGTAAAACTTACTATATATTTATTCAGCTTGGCAGTATGTATACTTTAACACAGTACATATACTACAGACTGCAGATATGGCTGAGGTTGTCCCCCTTTTGAATAATCTAGAAACTTCTTACTGAATGCTCTCTTTGATAGGGGTACATTTTTTAGTAAGAGTTAGATTTTTTTTGGGAGGGGGTGTCCCCATCTGCCTCTAATGGCTGCCTTTTCTCCTTTTATGCCATACTTTCCACTGCTGCATCCTTATTATTGGGAAGTGGGTTCAACCATATCCTGCTGATGTTCTTCAGATGGGCTTTCCCTCGCTATGGAGTCAGTGATCATACAGTATAATTCATTAAGACTGTCAACCCATCACCTTCCAGTACTTTATTTATTCAAGCAGGGGACTAGCTCCTGCTGTAATCATGCAAATAGATGTTCCCTCTCCAAGGAGAGAGTAACTGTGCAGTCATTTATTCCCAAGACTGTTATTCCTCCCTTTAGGGGAGGTAAGAGCTGGTTTGCCGACACCATTTACCATGACTAAAGAGGGTAAGGATTTTTGATATTCAGTAGAAGACATCACCGCCAATTACATCAGTCTGCTCATGTCTCCATTCAGTATTGTGCAGTCTCCTGTCTTAAGCCAGGGAATAGAGACCCTTTTTCCAACCTCACCCTTCTCTCCAAGATGGATGAGCTAACATAAACTGCTGAATCCCACCACTCCACCCAGCTCCTCCAGCATTTTTATGTTGGTGATCAAACTCTGGTTATCTACGCCATTGTCAGTGCTCCATCCCTTTGAATAATGGAACCAAGTTAAAGGTTGCAGCTTTTGCTCAACAGCTTACTAGGTAGAAGGACAGCCACCTTCCACAGCAGAGCATTCCCTCCCTTGATACTTGAGTTCTCCATATTCTTGAAGAGGGAAGACACCCTACAGGTGTCCTAAATGCTGATCTACAGGTTCGGTTGCTGCCTGGATCCTGCTTTGGCATGCCTCTGTTGGAAACCTTCAATTCTGTTTAGTCCCCTTGCTGAAGCCTGACCTTCTTGGTCATTTCAGGAGTTGGAGCAGCTCCACAGTTTGAATCCCACTCTTGGAGCGCCATGCAGTGTGAACTGCCATAAGGATGATACTCCTGTATTTTCCCCCTTCTCTCTTCTCCGTGAAATCCACTGTTTAGCTGAGGGGCAGCCCTAGATTCTTACAGCCTTGTGAACAAAAGAAGATGCCACCCACTATTTGAGGAAGGAAATATTTTTTCCACCCCCATCCCATCCCGCAGTATAAGGGGATTGGTAGCATGGCTCACCTTCAGCTTCTGGAATGTTCACTTAAGCTTCTCACCTCTTGTGGGAGAGAAGGACCTTAATGGTGATTCCTCCATTATAGTGGAAAGGGACAGTTTCATGTTGGTGAAGTAGTCTTATAGGATCATAGGAGATTACTAGGCTATCAACCCAGAGGCTATTTTAAGACTGGATGTTTCATTCCAATGTAATACCATAGAAATGCTAGTAATTTCCCAAGATTGCATTTAATGATGACTGCTCATGTCCAGAGGGTTGTGGGCTCTATGCCTGGTAAGAATTTACAGTGCTCCATCCACTCGTCCAGGTTCCTATTGAACAGTCATACAGGTGCTCTGTTTCACGTGAATTGGTAGCCTGTTCCAAAGATGTGGCAGTCGCTGGGAGATGAAGCTGTCCCTCCAGCATGTCGTATTTAAGTCACAGGCTATATTTAGGTCCCTGGAAAGGGTAGCTGTAGTCCCATTTGATTTACAGATATGCAGCAAGTTCATTAGGTTTGTGTCTTGGATTGTTGTGTAAACCAGGAATAAGCCTCCTCTAAGAAGTCTATACGATACAGAGTATAATGACAGGGACTTTAGTCGGTCTGTGTAAGGCACATGATGGAGCCCCTTTATCTTCTTTGTTAGAAACCTCTGAGGTCTCCCTAATTGCTGTAGGTGCTTAGTATGGTACATGCCAGATGGGGCGTTAATACTCAATTATGGGACAAGATACGTGCCTACTATGGGGGTAGGTTAAAACTTCTTTTGCTCTCGAGGCGATGCCTTTACTTATCAACTGTGCCACGTAGAAAGCTTTCCTTACTACAGTAGACACGTGGTGGTTGAAGTTAAGGTCGCAGCCAACATGTGATCATCCCAGGTCCTTTACCATTTCATGGGTACTTAGAGTGTTGTTGTTGATTTGATAATGTGAGGGGACATTGTTTGTGCTGAAGGGAATGATGATGCATTTCTTTGCATTCAGTTTGAGACCGTGACTAATACACCAGTCATTGGTCTGTGTGAGACCCTGCTGGAGTATACTGACATCATTTGGGGATTCAATGATTGCACCTAGTTTACAGTCATCTGCAAACTTGGTCAGGCACAACCCTGTAGTTTTGACATGAACTTCTGAGAAGTATTTACCAAATAGTAGTGGGCCCGGCACTGATCCCTGTCGCACCCCACAGGTAACAGGTCTGCTGGTTGATGTGGAGTCACCCCACTTTGATAGTGTGTGTGTCCAGTTTGTGAGCAGTTGGCATCCCATCTTACAACGTAGGGGTTTACATTCAGTTTGCTAAGTTGATCAGTAATGCCTGAATGTGGGATTGAGTCAAAAGCCTTTGTCAAGTCGAGGTATGCTGTGTATACAGGTTTGCCATCGTCAATGGCCTTGGTCACATTTTCAAAGAAATCCACCAGATTTATCAGGCAGGATCTGTCCTTCACTAAGCCAAATTGGGTAGGTTCCATGGTTTGGAGGTTACCTTTATTTATGAGGTCCATAATGATACATTTCCTGGCCTTACAGATGAGACTGGTCAGGCTTGTGGGTCTGTTGCTAGGCCACCTTTGTAGAGGAATAACTGTTGCTGTTCTCCATTCCACAAGAACAAAGCCTGTGATGCTGCTTCATGTTTTAGCTTGTTTAGAAGACAGCCTGGGATGTCGTCTGGTCCCATGGACCTGCTCTTCAGATGTGTTTAGATGTTCTTAATATTAAATGTTTGCAGTACTGATTCTTGGGTCTTCCTGCTATGTAGAAGGCTGCAGAACAACCCAATTTTCCAGAGTCTTTGCATCATCCCTAGCTGACCGACATCCAAAGACCAACTTCTGGATGTCAGGGTATAAGAAGGGCATCCATCAATACCATCTTCACTTCTTTCTAACCATGCTTTCTGATGCACTTCACATGTGTTCAGAACAAACGCAGTTTGTTGGTTGGTTCATTTTTCCAAACTGTTTTTTCCTTCCAGTCAGATAAATACCCCATTGGGTATTTTTAAAAAGTTTTTTGATGTATGGGAAGCAAATCCTGCATAAAGATTTTCACTGATTTTGTCTGTTCTGCTTGTGGCCTCAGCACAGAGTCTCTAATTGCCCTGATTGTGATGAATTCCATGCAAAACCCCTCAAATGTAGGGCCAAGTTATTAGCCTCCCATATGGAGCCCTCACCTTTGGGTCCCCTAGTGGCTCGCACCCCACTACTACCACTGTGTCTTCACAAACACCAGTTTCTGCTAGTGTCATTCTGAAGAGACAAAAAAAAAATCAAGGACTCTGATGTTTCTGATAAAGCACTGGCTCTAGTTCCTACACCCACCAACAACCCAGGTGAGACACCTTTGCAGCCCCCTGGTCTATCGACTCCTAAGCCCAAACCCTGTAGCACATGTACTTGGGAGGCCTCCTTGGTTTCCTTACTGACCACTTGTTAGCATGACACAGAAATCATTTGGGTGACTGAGGTCAATCAGCAGGCCTCAGCTTTCAGCATTTGGTTTGTGGGGTCTCTAGGGAAACACCCTGTCTACCTCGGCTACCAAAACCCTAACGAAAGTTCCGGTTGGATGACCGCAACCTCAGGTCATTCTTTCTAAATAGGCACTTAAACAGAAGTGAAAAGTTTCCTTTCCTGTCCTCAGCCACTGCTCAGGCCGAAGCCCAAAACCTTCTAAAAATAGCACATGAATTCATGTCTTTCATAAAATTCAGGGAGCCCTCTGACATTTCTGCTAATGAAGCCTCTCCATCCAAAAGAATGTGGCAGGTGGCATTTCAGGAAGATTTGGGTTCCTCAAGTTCAGAAGATGAAGAGGAATTACCCTATTTTGAGCACCTTCAACCACAACCTTATCCAAATTTGGACTCGGATGATACCCTCTCTTCTGCCCCCCCCCCCCATCCTTTATTTCAAAGATAATCTTCATGGAATGAAGGAGGCTTTTAACTAAGAAGTCTAGGAAGCAAACAGTTGACACAAAGCTTAGATCCATTTTAGGGAACTGTTAAATTTGCCTTCTCCCAGGCCACTGGCTATCCCTCCTAGTTAAATAGTACTGGATGCTGTGTTTGAAGACATTGTTTTACATCCAGATTCTTTTCCACCTACTCCTAGGAAACTGGACAGGTTTTACAGAATGCTTCAATTGCAGAACTACCTTTACAAAAATCCTAAGGCTGACTGCTTAGTAGTCTATACTGAATCCATAAAAGGTGAACCTGAGAGGCTAACTAAACATCCCTTACCTAATGACAGGGAAAGTAGACTATTAGACAGATCTGGGAAAAAACCTATACCTTTGCCACCCTAGCATTGAGACAGCTGAATTGTCAGTTGCATATGCTAAAGTGCTTTCAGTCTCTCCAGGACAAAATTCTAGATAAGGTGGACTCTATTGTGGATAAAAATTCAGAAGAGAGTAAGAGAAACTTTACAAGTCCCCAGATACTGCTTAAAGTCTGGCTGCAATGCCTTAGATGTGTAATGCAAAGCAGCTGTGACAAGTTCTGTCATCCACAGACATGTATGACTGAGGACCCAGCCCCTGTCAGGTCAGGTAGAGGCTGAAGTTCCATTAGACAAAGAATTCCATCTGATGTTGTAAATCTTTATTCATTCTTTACTGTTAGGACTTCGGTTCCGTCCTTGGAACCGACACGGCCATTACCAAGCTCGCGCCAGCCAAAAACTCTCAGCTAAGACCTACTCACAATGCCCCTCTCATAGTCTCTCCAGATCTCGTTTGCCACGTTCCTCGTCAGACGTGCCAAGCCTTCTCTCAAGCTAAGTGTAGTGCTTTTTGTGATTTATCTATATAATTGCCTCCTGTTCATCGTGTTACACTGCTGCAGTCATGACACTTGGGTTATCCTGCCATCAGGCGGTCCCGCAGTCGGCCAGAGTTCCAACGTCTTGGTCCGGTGTCAGTTGCTGTCGCATCTTCCCTGACATCAGTGTGCCAGGGGTATATAAGAGGCATTCGACGCCATTTTCTTCAGTCTTTCTTGCTGCGTGGTGCCCGAAGCAGAAGCAGTTCGCAAGTGCCGGTCTGCCGACTCCTGAGATTTTCAAATCGAATTTCAGACCAACGTCTTCAATAAAGCTAAGTACCCCGTTGGGGAACCTTTTCTTGCCTCAGTCCGATGTCAGAAAAAGTTACCAATTGCATTTCTTGTGGGAAGCAAATACCTCATAAGGACTTTCATTCTTATTGTATTCCTTGCCTAGGCCCAGACCACAACGTCACAGGTTGTCGGTTTTGTGCTAGGTTTAATAAACGAACTATTAAACGTCGGTTTGATTTTGCCCGACATTATTTTGGTAGGAAATTTAATTATATCATGCCGTTGGAGCAACCGACAACTGGAATGCATAAAAAACGCAAAGATAAGGACAGGCAGCCGAGACCCAAACCAGACTCTGAGGCCTCTGCTAGGCCAGTCGCCGGTTCTCCGGTTTTCAGTGAGGCGCCTACACAGCCCCTGACGACCGCTGATTTAGAACCCCTGGTGACATCCAATTCCCAAGCGGAGATTGCTAGGCCTCCACAACCTTTACCTTTAGGCCCTTCCGACTCCATGGCTGAAGGAGATTCCGGTGCAGTTGAAACGCCTTAATTTGCAAAAGGTGTCTTCAGACCGACTACACTCACTATTAAATCCTATGCAAAGCTGAAAACCCCTTTAAAAACAAAGAAGACTGTGCAGCAGTCTCCAGTACAAGGCCCCATGCCTAAGAAACAGATGCTTAAGATGGCTGAAGATTTAATTACCCTAATCAGGGGTTCCCATCCCCCTCCTGATAAAAGGCCAAGACAAGAGGAGGACTATGCTTCCTCTGACCAGGTTTCATTTTCCTCAGACTCTTCTGAGGAACAGGAATATTCCTTTCCCCCTTATATAGACTCTGATGCTGAAGAGTCTGTCCCTTCAGCATCTCCCCCAGAAGGCTACTCTTTCTGGGAAACCTTACATACCATGAGGGAACATTTCCACTGGGAAGGCCAGGATTACTCTGATTCTAAGAAAAGGCTCTGAGAGTTCCTTTTACTACCCCAGCACAGACCACTTGCTATTCCACCCATGTTAGACATTGTGGATGATGTTTATTCAGAATCTAGCCTTAACCCAGATTCACTACCTCCTGCACCAGCCAAACCAAACAGATACTACAGAGTCCCTGACTCACACAAATTCCTATATAAAAGCCCTGTTGCTGACCCAGAAACCATTTCCCAGGGTCCCAAAGGGGTTAAGGCCTCTATTGCTAAAAATCCTGTGCCCTCTGAAAGGGATTCTAGAGCACTAGACAGATGGGGAAAGAAAGTATATACCTCAGCTACTCTAGCTATGAGGGTCTTAAATTGACAGTTTCACATGCTGAAATATCAACAATATGTGATGTCTCAATTAAAACAAAAAATGCTCACACATACAGAACAGCCTGATTACAAGGAAATGCAAGATTTGTTGCATGCAGCTGAACAAGTGGGAAAACATACTTTGCAATGTGGATTTGATTCATTGGAAGCTTCTTGTAGAGCAGCAGTGACAGGGTCCGTCATACGTAGGCATGCTTGGTTAAAAGAACAAACTTTACCTGATCATGTTAAAGCAAAGTTATTGGATTCACCTTTACAGCAGGATGTTTTATTTGGTGTAAAAACAGAAGAGGTTTTAAAGAAAATGGAGGATAAGGCAAAATCTATGCAGACGGTCAAGGATTTTTTACAGGTTCAACCCCCTTGTTTCAGCAGAAATTGGCCAACCAAAAACTGGTCCTTTCCAGCTTCTGCCAGACCACAGAAGGGCAGATACAGACGCCCAAGGGGCAGAGGTCAGTCACAAGACTCTTACCAGCCTCGACAATGGGGTGCCACAACCCAAAAAGGAGGAGAAGACAGGTCTCAAACTACCAGAGAACAAACACAATGATTTACCCCACAGACTACCAAGCAAATCCCTCTTGGCAGCTCCCTTGGGGGAAAACTAGCACTTTTTGCAGACAACTGGCACATCATCACAAAAGACAGATGGGTCCTAAATATTGTATCTCAAGGATACAGATTCCACTTTCACACTTTGCCAAGGATAAAAGGAATGCCAAACCTGCCACCAAATTAATAGGCAGAGGCTCAAAAGCAAATTTCAGCTCTCATGGACATGAGAGCCATTCAACAGGTTCCTACACAGGAGCAAGGACAAGGATTTTACTCAAGACTCTTTCTAGTTCCCCAAAAGGACAAAGCCTGGAGACCCATTCTGGACCTCTCAATTCTAAACACATATCTGGAAGTACCCAAATTCAAGATGCTTAACACTACAGCAACTTCTTCCCATGCTGGGCAAGAAGGCTTGGCTAGTATAGTTGGACCTCAAAGAGGCATACCTGCATGTCCCTATCAGACAAAATTGCAGAAGATACCTCCAATTTATAGCAGGTTCATCCCATTACCAATTCTCTGCACTGCCCTTTGGCTTATCTACTGCGCCCAGGGTCTTCACAAAATGCCTGGCACCAGTAATTGCATACTGCAGACAAAGAGGGATTCAAATATACCCATACCTGGACGACTGCCTTATTCAAGTAGAAAGCAAGGACATTCTTTTAAAGCATCTGGCATTTGTCAAAAACCTACTAAGTTGCCTAAGGTACACAGTAAACGAAAAGAAGTCAAAACTAGTGTCCTCACAAGACATAATATTCCTGGGTGCCAGCTTAAATACAACGGCCCAGATGACTTATCTCACGCCAGACAAGCAAAGACGACTGACTCAATATTTCAAAATGATGGCAACAAAGACCCAACTCCCTGCAAGAAAAATTCTGCAGGCCTTGGGATTCATGGCATCTTGTATACTACTAATACCATTTGCAAAACTGCATATGAGGAAATTACAATGGTATCTGAAAAGCATATGGACTCAACACAGCCACAGCTTGGAAACAATAATTCCACTCATCCCCTGCCTTCAACAGGAGTTTCTGTGGTGGGCTCAGGCATGTCACCTCAACAAGGGTCAGCCTTTTACCTTGCCCACAGCCAGGCAAGCTATAATAACAGATGCATCGGATTATGCCTGGGGAGCGCACATGGCAGGACAGTGTATTCAGGGCAAATGGTCTGCAAACCAAAGGCATCTACATATCAATCAAAAAGAGATGCTAGCTGTACAAAATGCCCTAACAGCTTTCAAGGACTTCCTACATCCAGGACAACTCCTAATAAAGACGGACAACACCACAGCGATGTGATACATAAGCAAGGGGGCACACATTCCTACCCCCTATGCAGACAGGCAATGACCTTGTGGAACACAGCACTGACCTACCAAGTTCAACTACAAGCACAATTCCTGCCAGGAAAGAAAAACACATTGGCAGACGATCTAAGCAGAAACATCATAGATCCTCACGAGTGGAAACTAGATTCACAAGTATTCGCAATGATAACTCAACAGTGGGGGAGCCCAGACATAAATCTGTTTGCTTCCCCCCAAAACTACCAACTACGGAAATTCTGCACAAGGACATACCACACACTAGCTTGGAAAGTGGACGCCCTCTCATTCAGTTGGAAAACATTGACAGTGTATGCCTTTCCTCCACTGCCTCTTCTGGCAAAGGTGCTGCTGAAAGCCAGATTGGAGAGGCCACAAATGATACTCATTGCTCCAGACTGGCCACGCCAACACTGGTATCCAATACTAAGGAACATGGCTCAAGGCCCACCATGGATTTTACCTCCAATTCCTCACCTGCTCACTCAGCAAAACAGATTCTACACAGCCAGCTCAAGACTTTAAATCTGGCTGCATGGCAAATTACCTAAACAACCAGTCAACACTTCTCTCTAAAGCTGTGATGGATGTCATTCTGGAGGCCAGGAAGCCCAGAACCAGGAAAGCCTATTCAGACAAATGGAAAAGATTCTGCGCCTGGAACCAGGCTAAAGGCCAAAATCCCCTTGTCCCAAATATCCCTCAGATTCTTCAATATTTAACTGAGATGTTGCACAAAGGACTTTCTTTTTCATCTATTACGATCCACGCCTCAGCTATTTCAGCTCAATACAACACGGATCCTCCTATATTTTCACATCCATTACTAAGACAGTTCCTCAGAGGGGCTAAGAACATAAGACCGCCCCAGAGAGCACCAACACTAACTTGGGATCTCAACTTTGTTTTGGAAAAGATTACACTACCGCCCTTTAAACCAGCTTTTACAGCTGATCTACAGTTCCTATCATGGAAAACTGCCCTGCTGCTAGCAATAACTTCAGCACGAAGAGTCTCAGAGCTTCAGGCCCTAATGGCAGTGGAGCCTTTCATCATTTTTCATCAAGACAGAGTCCCTTTACGAACTAACCCTTCCTTTATGCCAAAGGTGGTATCCAGTGTGGCCCTAAACCAAACCATTCATTTGCCCACCTTTTATCCAAACCTCCAGAACAAAGGGGAAAGGCTTCTACACTCTTTGGACATTCACAGGCAATTATGTTACTACTTGGATAAAACTAAGGCTTTCAGAAAATCTGACCAGCTCTTTGTATCCTATGCTGCAGGATCACAAGGAAAGGCTATCTCAAAACAGACCATTTCAAAATGGATAGGACATTGTATCCGTTTCTGCTACACACACCATGGGAAACCTGTACCTGGTAACATCAGGCCCCATTCCACCAGGGCTACAGCAACATCAACAGCCTTCCTCAGAGGGGTACCAACCAAGGATGTTTTGGAGGCTGCAACTTGGGA
The DNA here is from genome assembly GCF_019279795.1 of Protopterus annectens. NCBI lineage: Eukaryota > Metazoa > Chordata > Ceratodontiformes > Protopteridae > Protopterus > Protopterus annectens. The sequence continues at coordinate 928,395,927 of NC_056731.1, forward strand.
GTTCAGTGCACACCTTCACCAAGCACTATCACTTACCTCTATACTCTAAAACCAGAGCTGGCTTTGCCACTGCAGTTCTGCGGGGCCTACTAGCCTCTCCAAACCCTGTTTAATTCCACCACCCATCCTTAGCTTTGGGATTCAGCCCAAGTGTGATGACTGCAGCAGTGTAACACGATGAACATAGTACAGTTTTGTTCCTACCATAAATGTAGATGTTCGAGTGTTCACACTGCTGCAGTCCAGGTTACCCTCCCTCCATCCCCTCTGATCTAGCTGAACTTTTCTATACCTTTCTATCCTGTACAACCTTTGTGGTGTATTTGCTTGTAACTGAAGGTATTCCTTTTATTCCTTTTACAAGTTTTATTAGCAATATGTATTGCCTACCTACTTGGGGGCACCTGACATCTGGGGCAAAAAAAAATGAAGAAAATGGCGTCGGATGCCTCTTGTATACCCCTGGCGCACTGACGTCAGGGAAGAAGCAACAGCAACCGACGCCGGACCAAGACTTTGGAACTCTGGCCGACTGTGGGACCGCCTGATGGCAGGATAACCCAAGTGTGATGACTGCAGCAGTGTGAACACTCGAACATCTACATTTATGGTAGGTACAAAACTGTACTTTTTCCCTTAAGATTATCTCTTCGCCTTTAAATTTATATATGTTCTTACTGAAACCTACCCTCTACATTCGGTAGTTCTTTTCATACCATCGTTGGTACTGTCCCTCTCCTCTACCTTTGGGTAGGCCCTTTCCCTACCACTTTGATGTATGTCTTAGTACCATTGTTGGTACTCCTCTTTTTCTATCCGTTTAAAGAAAAAAAATCTTTTTTTGTAAGCTTGCTCTTGTTTTTTGGTTGGATAAATTGTATTTTAGGACTATAGTGGTTGTGTATTTTCCATGATGTCTGATAAAGTAAAACTAGGATTTAAACAGTGTGATAAGTGCTGGCGTAAGATGCCCAACTCAGATGGCCACGCCCAGTGTGTTTTTTGTTAGGGTGTTGACCACATCAATATATCTTGTGATATTTGTTCCAGCTTCAACAACCGTACATTGGCTGAATGTAAGAACAAGCTTATTCTGAAGGGTATGTTGAAAACACCCTTCTTGGAGGCTTTTTCTGGAATGGAGTTCTCACCACCTCCTAAGCATAAGGATGTGAAAAAACATAAAGAGAAACAGAGTCACTTGGTTCTGACATCTCTGTCCTCCTCAGAACCGAGTCGACACTGGGCTTCTCTCATGCCTTTGGCACAGACTACTTCGGCACCAGGCTGCATGTCTTCCCTCTCTGTGCCGCCCTTAATTCTGACTCCAACCACTGTACCAGCTTTGTCACCATCCCCCTCGGTACTGAACTTGGTTTTGACACAGGCTCTGACTACAGTACCTGCATCGGCACCATCCCCAGCCACGGTGCCGATGTCTTATATGGCTCCACTGATACTGACACCGTCTGTTCCGAAGGTCGAGCACCTTCCCAGAACCAGATATTCCCTCTTGTGACCCCTTTTTGGAACAGCAATGTAGTCCATTTCTTGAAAGACCAGAATCTCCATTGGTAGCTTCCTTCAGATCCACCCGGAGTCTTTCAGAACAGGATGTAGTGAGGGTTGTGAACCAGCTTTTGGCAGCTAAAGGATTACCCACCTCTGCTAGGTCTTCCTTCCCTCCTGAAATGGAAGCTCTCATGGCATATTCATCTGTATATCCTTCTGCGGCCTCCTCCCAGGTCTCGGAGACTTCGGTACTGATGGCCATCCCAGTGCATTCTGCCTCGACTCCGACAGCGGAGGCTTCCCTGTTGGCACCAGTTACTCTTGGTGCAATGGCTCCTTTGGAACTGGCGCACTCTCAGAGCAGTGATTGGGCTGTCGGTACTGTGGCACCTAGTTCGGCTCTTATTTTTTTGGTGGCGCCATCTACGGCCACTGCTCTCCTGGCAGCTACCGGTCCTCTTGGCGCTCCTCACCTGGAGGTGGGCTCCTCAGGCCAGGGTGTGACCCTGGTTCCGAGGTTGTCCTTCTCGGTTCCGGGCTCCCATCCCTCCTTGGGTGGGCCTGCTTTCCAGGTGATGGAGAGGGTCCTTGCTTCAACAGGCTCGCAGTTGGCACCATTGGCATAGACACCAGAACCCCCCTCTAACATGCAGCTGTCTCAACCTCCTACTCTGGGATCCCGAGCACAGGAGCCGCAAGACCTTCACTTGAAGGGAACCCTTTCTCCAGAGTCATTCTCTGAAGATCCCACTGGGGAGCCACCCCGGAAGAAACTTTGCAAGAGGAAGCATCTTGATTACCCTGAGTAATCCATCACTGAAGACACTGATTGCGATGAGGGAGAAGGATCCCCATGGTCTCCCCTGGAAGATGTCTCATTTGGAGACATTCTTGAGATCCTCAAGCAGAGGGGAGACTGGAAGCCCTCCAACCCTTCTTTGGACAAATCAGTGATGTTCTTCGTGTTTCATTGTTGCAGTCATCACATTTGGGTTATCTGCCTGCAGGTAGCCCTCAGCTGGCCTGAATACCAGAGTTTTCGGATTTCTGCATCGGATGCTGTCGCTTCTTCCTTGACGTCAGGTCGTCAGGGGTATAAAACATGCAGCCAACGCCATTAGATCAGTCTTTCTTGCCGTGCAGTGCCCGAAGCAGAAGCAGTTCGCAAGTGCCGGTCGGCCGACTCCTGAAATTTTCGTTTTCGAGTTTCAGACCCAAAGTCTTCAAAAAGTTAAGTACCCTGTTGGGGATCCTTTTTCTTGCTCTAAGCACTGTCAGTAAAAGTTAACAGTTGTCTTACCTGTGGAAAGCAAATACCTCATAGAGATTTTCATTCTTATTGCATCCCCTGTTTAGGCCCAGACCATGACGTCCCTTGTCCGTTTTGTGCCTTGTTCAACACCCGAACTATTCATCGTCGGGCTATTTTTGCAGCTAATTGCTTTCGTTCTCATTCTGTGTACTCCAAAATGGCTTTGTCAAGGCATCTGACTACTGATCTTCAGAAAAAACGTAAGGATAAAGACAGAGACTGCATAGGTCCACATCTGCTGCCGCCGCTTCTGTTAAGCTAGTCGCCAGTCCACCAGTACTCAATGAGGCACTTTCACAGCCCCCGATACCCACTACTTCTGATTCGCAAGCCTCTACTGAGACCCATTTGGAGTCCGGTATGCCACGAGGTGCTTCTTCGACTATGGAACCTGCGGATGTCTCTACCTTGGATGGGTCCGGAGCCGCTGTTGAGGCACCGGCTTCTGAGGGTATATTCAGGCCTACAGACATTCATATTAAACCGATGCCATCGTTTTCATCCAGGTCAAAAACTTTCACTACGCCTAGAAAACCGTTGACCAAATTGCAGGCTCAGGCCCATATGCCTAAAATGTTAGGTTAGAATGGCTGAAGACCTTATTACCTTAATTAGGGGAAGCCAGCCTTCCCCCTCTAAGAGACCTAGAACTGATTTTCTTTCTGATTCTTCTGATCAGGAATCTGATATTTCTGCTCCTTCTGATTACCAGGATTTGCCCTTATCTACTTATGAGGATTCTGATACAGAGGATTCCATTCCCTCTGCTTCCCCTCCAGAAGATTTTTCTTTCGGTGAAACCTTGCACACTCTTAGGGAACATTTCCGCTGAGTCCAAAAAGAGACTTAGGGACTTTTTACTCCTACCTCAACACAAGCCTTTAGCTATCCCTCCTGTTCTGGACATTGTAGATAATTCTTTCTCGGAATCTAGCCTTACCCCAGACACTTTACTTCCAACTCCCAGAAAACCTGACAGGTACTACAGAGTACCTGACTCTCACAAGTTCCTCTTCAAGAATCCTTCTGCGGATCCAGACACCATTTCCCAAAGACCAAAAGGCATTAAGACTACTGCTGCCAAAAATCCTACCCCTTCTGATAGAGATTCTAGAGCCTTGGACAGATGGGGTAAGAAGGTATACACTTCTACTACTTTGGCCATTAGGGCTTTAAATTGCCAGTTTCATATCAGCAGCATATTATGGACCTACTTGGACAGAAAATGATGTTGATTCCTGTCTGTGCTGAACACAAAGAATTGCAATATTTAATGCATTTTGCAGAACAAGTTGGTAAACATACTTTGCAATGTGGTTTTGACGCTTTAGAAGCATCTTGCAGGGCTGCTGTCACTGGGTCTGTACTTAGAAGGCATGCTTGGCTTAAGGGACAAAACTTGCCAGATCATGTTAAATCTAAATTACTGGATGCTCCCTTAAACCAAGACCACCTTTTTGGCAACAAAGCAGTAGTAGTCCTCAAAAGGATGGAGGAAAAAGCTAAATCTATGCAAACTGTGAAAGATTTCCTACAAGTACAGCCTCCCGGATTCAGTAGGCACTGGCCTTCAAAGAACTGGTCCTTTCCAGTCCCTTCCAGGCCTTCTCAGTACAAACCCAGGAGCAGCAGACCACCTAGGCTACAGTCTCAGGCTATCCATAGATTTAAGCAGTGGGGGGCTCCCACCTCCAAAGCAGGGAGTAGTAAGCCACCCCCCTACAGATAAATGGCACAATGACTTAACCTTAAACCTTCCAAGCCCTGCTCTACTACCTGCTCCCTTAGGAGGAAAGCTTGCCCTGCATGCAAAAAAAAATTGGGAACTTATTACCCAGGACAAATGGGTTTTGAACATAGTTTCCCTAGAATACAGATTCCACTTCCACACACTACTAGCCCCACATGGTTGGCCAGATCTACCCCCAAATCAATGGGCGCAGGCCCAACAGCAGGTTTTCTCTCTTCTCAGTATCAGGGCTATTCATCCTGTCCCAGCAGAACAAAGTGGGCAAGGTTTTTATTCAAGACTTTTTTTGGTACCCAGAAAAGACAACTCCTGGCATCCTATCCTGGACCTCTCTATTCTCAACACCTTTCTGGTGGTTCCAAAATTCAAAATGCTATCTCTTCAACAGCTTCTTCCTATGCTAGCCAAGGATGCGTGGCTGGCAACCCTAGACTTAAAGGAAGCTTACCTGCACATTCCAATAAGGGGATCATGCAGACAATACCTAGATTTCCTGGTGGGCTCCATGTACATACAGTTCTCTTCACTTCCCTTTGGCTTATCTACTGCGCCCAGGGTGTCTAGCTCCAGCCATTGCATTTTGCAGGCAGAGAAATATTAAAATTTACCCATACTTGGACAATTGTCTGATTCAGGCAGAAAGCCAGGACTTGCTATTACAACACCTGGCATTTGTAAAGAAACTTCTAACCTCACTGGGGTACACCATCAACGAAAATAAATCTCACCTAGTACCCTGCCAACAGATTGTATTCATGGGAGCAAGCTTGAACACAACTTCCCAGATGGCACTCCTCACTCTGGAGAAACAAATTTATTTGGCCACCTACTTTAAACTATTGGCCACAAAACCTCAGCTATCTGCAAGGAAAATACTGCAAGCTGTGGGGTTCATGGCCTCTTGCATTCTACTAATTCCATATGCAAGACTGCATATGAGGAAACTCCAATGGTATCTAAAAGGCTATGGTGTCAACATTCCCAGAACTTGGAAACAATGATTGCTATCATTCCTTGTATAAAGATAGAGTTCCTCTGGTGGGCAGAAAAAAATGCTTTAGAACAGCATTCTCAGCCCCTGGATACCCTGTTGCCTCTCCTCCTGTGCATGAAGAAGGAGCCACTATGGTGGAAGCACACTATACTGCATGACCCAGGGGTGAATTTCTCTTTACCACAAGCAGAGCAGACCATTATTACAGACAGTTCAGACATAACTTGGGGAGCACACTTAGGTTCCCTGAAAGTGAAGGGAGTCTGAACACCACAGCAGAAAAAAATGCATATAAAATCAGAAGAAGTTAATAGCAGTTTACCTGGTCATAAAGAGTTTTCAGCAGAATTTAAGCCCAGGAAAACACCACAGTGATGTGGTACATAAACAAGCAAGGGAATACCCTGTCCTACACTTTGTGCAGCCTCACAAGGAAGATTTGGAAGCTGGTTCAAGAACTAAGACTGACTCTCATAGCATCTTGTATTCTGGGTCAGAACAATAACCTGGCAGATTCTTTAAGTAGGGATCTTCTAGACTCCAACAAATGAATGCTGAACAGAAATGTGTTCTTGGATTTAAATATACAGTGAGGGGTCTCCTCAGTAGATCTGTTTGCCTCTCACAAGAACATACAACTATACAACTTCTGCTTCAGAACTGAACAGACTGGGACTTGGAAAATAGATTCTTTCTCTTTCGAATAGACAAACTTGTTTCTGTATGTCTTTCCACCCTTATCTTGGATGCCCATGGTATTGATAAAAGTCAGGGTGAACAGAATTAGCATAATCCTAGTAGCCCTCTCTTGGCTGAGGCAACACCGGTTCTTCCTTCTCTTGACCCTCAGTGAGGGGAGATTCTGCATCTTGCCACAAGAAGTATATCTCCTCCATCAAGCCAAGGGATCTGTATTCGATCCTCACCTAGCCACCCTCAGGTTAACAGCCTGGAAGGCTGGGTTTTGTCACCAACGAATGTCTCCTATCCCAAGGACATGTCTTCATTCTAAAGAAGGCAAGGCAACCCAATAACAGAATACAATGTGACAAAATAGAAGAGATTTTATTCCATGTAGTATCACAGCAAGAACACCACCCCTTCAAAGGAAGATATCAAGTCAGTCTTGTAGTATCTTTCAGGCTTGTTTAGATAGGGACTTTCCTACTCCACTGTCCCCTAAGGTCACTGTGCTAACTGCCTTCGTCCCAGGCAACAGTGGTTTTACCTTCATTTAGAAATGGCCAAGGACAGTTACCACAAGCTTTCTCACAAGCCGGACCTACTTACACAAGATTAGGGGTGTTTGATATACTTTGACCCCAGTCAACTTCAACTTACTGGATGATGCCCTTTAGACACCTGTTTACTGAAGACATGCAGCAGGTATTAATAGAGACAAGAAAGCCTGTAGAAACTCACATATTAGCAAATGGTAAAGGTTTCTAGTTGGTGCCAACAACATAACAAGCACTCAGTCTACTCACCGTAACAAAACTATTCCAGTCAGGGTCAAGGTCCACTCTACCAGAGCCTTTGCTTCATCTGTGGCTTTTTGGAAAAGGTTTGATTCTAGAAGTATTCTAGAAGCAGCTTCTTGGTCCTCTGCATGTATGCTTACACCCCATTGATTCATTCTCTAGGTCTAGATTAGGCTTTACTAGAATCATTCTCTAGGAGCACCTGGACCCTTCCCCTTCCAAATGTAGTTAGTGTACCCATATCACTTAAGGCTACTGCAGCAGTGATCGGTATGATGAACACAGTACAGTCGTGTAAGTAAACTTATCCTAACAGTAAGTGTTCAATTGATCACTGCTGCACTAGCCACTCCTCCCCTTCATGTATCTCCATTGTTTTTGTGTGTTTTGTTTATTTCAGGGTGTGAATATTTTTTTTTTTGATTGATTGATCTTAGCATTGACCTTTCAGGGCTAAGCCTCCATGTCTGTCTATGCTGGTATGAAAGGTCTGAAGAGCTTTGCACCAAAAACTATCTTTTTATTCAGCTCAGCTCAAGCTTGACTTGATGGTTTGGGCTTGTGGAAGGTGCCCTGAAGCTTTGGAAGCTAGTCAACTGTTGTATCCTTGTCAGGATCTAACCCAAGCTAGCCAACTGTTGTATCCTTGTCAGGATCTAACCCAAGCCAGCCAACTGTTGTATCCTTGTCAGGATCTAACCCAAGCCAGCCAACTGTTGTATTCTTGTCAGGATCTAACCCATACAGCTGAGGCTACTGCACAAGTAGTAATTCGAACATTTACTATTTTTGTAAATTTACTTATGCAATTGTATTTTATCACCCTTTATGGTGACTCTGGCTCGTATGTACAGCCTGGCTCTCTGAGTTTGTAGGGGAACTTGTCTTTGTCACCCTCCACTTCCCCTCCCCCCACTATCCTATTGTTTCTTAAAAAATTGGCTAAGTTTTTTTTATCTGCTAGAAGTGAGTGAATGTCAGTGTACAGTGCTGGAGCCCACTGCACTGTGATTGAGATGGTCTTCATTTCCCCTGCTCAAGGGAAAACACTTGGGTTCTTTGTGCCGGGGTCTTCTCCGTGTTAACTCTGGCTGTTGTCAAGTCCAGTCCTCTTAGGTATTTCCAGTGTTTGACCTGCCTTTTTGGCTGGATTAGTTGTGCCATCTGTTGAGGGCCTGTAAAGCGGGTTCCTTTCATATGTTCGAAGGTTTAAAACTTCGAATCACTAAAAGTCGCCCTTTAATGATCGAAATTTTAAAACCTTGAATCATATAACTGAGATCGCCATAGAGTGCTGGAAGGGAAGATTTCATTTACTGTACTGTAGTGCGATCTCGGAGTTGGTACATTTAAGTAGCGGGGTGTGTGGGGGGTGCAGGGGGGGCTTGCATAGAGCATTTTTTTTTGTTTGTTTTGGGCTTAAATTGTTTTTTTGTTTTTTTTGACATTCGAAGTATTAAAAGTCTATCATTAAAGTGCGAACTTTAGTGATTTGAACTTTTAATAGTTCGATATTATGATATAGACCCTGTAAAGCTCCCTTTCTAACCTTCCTTCCATGGATGCAGCCTTGAAGTTGGACCTGCTTTTCTATGTATTTCATAATACTTGTCTTTATCCTGGTCCTGGTTTGGCTGCCTAGTTTCTTCCGCCAAAGTAATTTCAATACTTGATATTCAACTGAGCCAAAAGTTTTATGAAGGAGTGCTCTTGATGTTAATTATTTGTCGATCTATGAAGAAGGCCCTGCTTGGCTTTATCCTGTTGGGTGAATGGACCTTTCAGCCAGTTTTGGCTTTGTATTTCACTGCAAATCTGGCAGGTTTTCATGCATCACTTGTTAAGTGGATGTGCCATTTCTTCATTGCTGTTCTTCTTGATCTCCAGGAAGTTGCTCGCTAGTGATGGGGGAGGGTGAACTGATGTGTGCACAGGGATGAGCATGCTAATTTATGTAGTTTACATGTGTCACAGCATGCATAAGCATTAATATGCATCTGACACTAACATTTCTTGAAAAAGGTGCTGATTTGTAGTCTGTGTAAAGGATAAAACCCAACCATAGGGCTCATCTCTCTTTATGGTAAAAACATGCGTGGTATTTCCCCTCTTTGTCTTTATTAATGAAGTCTAAAATTTTGTTAATTTTCTCATTTTGGTGAAGTGTTTCTTTGCTCTACACAATGCTGTGTTTTGTACTTTTACCATTTATCACTGTGCCCCAATAATTGTTGGAAAGATTACTCAAACGGATAAAGTCCTGACCATGCCAAGGAAAGCTGTCCACCAAGGAAAAAAGCAGTACAGGACACAACAGAAGAAAATTTATTCTACATGTGATTTAAACCTGTCTCCATAAAATGCTTAAGTGTTTTGTTCAACTTTCCTTCTAATGTCAGGTAAGTGTGAACAAATTCTGTAGTGTCCTGCCACGGCTTCTTTTCTTGTGTCCCAGTAATTCGTAGTTTTCTTTCTAACACTTTGCTAAGCTGCTGAACCATTGGACAAACAAGTGCCAGTGAGTACAGTGAAAAAAGAACCAAAAGCATTTTTCTTCATGCCATTAGGGTGCTATATGTTGTACATCCAGTGAAGTAACCTCCTCTTTTATGTCTTCAAAGCTCTTATTCCATTCTTTGATTTATTTATCTTATTTGCAGTACACCCCTCTGCATTGCTGAAACTCTTTTGTAATCTCGCAAAGCCCTCAGTTACACTGGTCCCTCTCTTTTATGGAGGAGTGCATTTGCTGTGTTAGCAAGTGTGGATCCTGGATGCCATTTTTTGGACACTGCTGACATTTATTTAAATGGGCCTGTGACTGTTATACTTTTTGAGTGAAGGATTTCCACTGTTTATTTTTTCTCTCTCTCTCTCTCTCTGTAATAGCACAACTGCTTTAATGGAGAACTTGAAACAAAGATAGATTCGTAGATTAGTACTTGCCAGGCAGTTTGAACAACCATAAATATATGCTAGTCAAACACCGTAGGGAGAATAGCCATACGATTTAACTCCCTTCTTAAGGACTGTACCACCATTCCCTGGGATAAATTTATATAGATCATTCCAGTCACTGAAATTTAACTTGAAGTAGGCTAAGGTGTTTTATAAGTTAACATGTTGGGGAAGTTAGTTCCACAGGTAGGGAATCTTTGGGCGCCAAGAGTTCTGTTTCTTTCATTGTATGTTGAAAGTTTTTGAAATTAATGTTCCTGACACTACCATTGTGTTTGAAGCAGAGATCTGGTAAAACAGGAACTTTCATAGCCTGAAAGGCAAAACAGAGATCTCCACATAGGACATTGAATGAGATGGGAAGAAGGGGAAAATTGATTTAGACCTATCCTGATAATTAAGGGAACCTATCCCATTGACTGTCTTGGTTAGGAAATGTTGAGGTCTTTCAAGATGGTAAATGCATTTGGTGAGATGCATACCAGCTGGAACATTATATTCAGTGATTGTTCTAATAAAGGAGTAATATAAGAAGACTAAGACTTCTGAGCTTGATGGCATATATTTGGTAATGAAATGACAATGATAATAATTTCCTTAATGCTAAGGATACTTTCATCAAAGGATAGTTCACTGTTGATGAAAGTGCCTCGACCCACAATGACTGTGTCAACCTTAAACATGGTTTTGTTTACATAGTAGTCTGTAGAAAAGCCTTGTTTCCCAAATGCAGCTACACCACTAATATAAGTGTGCATATATGCGATCAGCAATGTCTCCCAGTTTGCAGTCACCTTCATACATGGTCATCTACAGTGCGTGGACGTCTGCCTTCACATTTGAGACGTATGTGCCAAAGAGAGAAATCCATTAGTGACTTATTTATTTGATCATAGAATCAAAGGAGATATGAGGTAACTGAGTCTTGCAATAGTTTATGCCTTGCCAGTATTCACCCTTAGACCCCATCTCCTTTTTGGAGGAGGGCCTGGCCAGTCAAGCTAGGGGTGATTTTGTCAGTATCTGTCCAATCATCCTTTTCCCATTTGAAGGAAAGTAATATATTGCACTGCTTAATTTGCACCAGTGGTCTAGTCCAGAGATGGAAATTGAACATATATCTGCAAAATTTGCTGAAGAAGACTTGGATCACTTGGCTTGGTATTTGGGGGACTATTTAATTTGTGGAGATAAAGGAGATCTAGGACCACTGGGTCCTTAATGGCATAGATTTACCCTTAACAGTCTATAAGATACTGAATAAAGGAATAGTGCTTCCAGTTTTTTTCTTCCTTAGTATGGAACCTTTGGAGTTTTCTAGTAATGTCATGTCTGGTGAAGTGCATCTCAAATGGGAGATTGTATTCAATAATTTGCCTAATCAATGCTGACTATAAGGAGAAAATGACCTCTTTATATCTGATTTTTTAAGTCTGATTTACTTGCAGTTCTGCTGAATTATTCAAGGTGTCTTAAATATGACTATTAATTTCGGCCTTCAGTGGTAAAGAAAGAGTCACGTATCAATTTCCGTATTTCTCTTCAACACCATTACTTTGGACAGAATTAAGGTAAAAAATACTAAAACCCATCATCTTTGCCATTGGTGGTTTAGAAGCATGCAACTTCAAGCTTTCAGGACTCTGTCAGCATAGGAATCCATGCCAGAATAACCCAAGCAGCTGCGATCGTTTAAGTTGCCATATCTCCTGACCCTACCACATATTCAAACAAAGGATATAGAAGTAACTGAGGCCTTTGCAGAGACATCAGTTCCATAGACAGTTTTAATAAAAGGAAGAAGTTCTCCACCTTGACATAGAATTCCTTGCCTCCTCTTGCAGTGAGATTGAAGATGATTCTTACTTATTTTGGGTCATAGGATCATAACAGATACAAGGCAGCTGGGCCTAGTGACCTTTTATGCCTTGCCAGTACCCACCCTTAAACCTTACATCCCTTTTCAAGGAGAAACTGGCCAGTTCAATGTCAGTGATATGAGACTGGCCAGTGGTGAATTTCTGTATATCCATCCAGTTTTTTTTAGTTATGGATGGAAGATAATGCATGACACTGCTTAACATGCAGTGCACGTTTGCCCAATAGGAGATGAAGACACTGCATGATGGGCCTAACCCTCCACCTTGTTTCGTTGATTTGCTAATGCAGATTTAGATCTATTGTCCTTGTGTGTGTAAGACTGATTTATTGTGATTTAAGAGGTCTTGGACCATTAGATCTGTAATGGTCTGAAATGCAAGGCATCACCCCTAAGTAGTCTGTAGGATGCTAAATATAGGGACAGCACTTCCAGTTTCTTCTTGTTACTCAGGTCTTTTAAGTTGTTGTTCATTTTTTAGTTGCGCGCCTCCAAGTTCTGTCCAGTGAGATACATCCCAAAAAGGGCATTGTATTTTATGAAGGTGTTTGAGTTTGGGTAGCTGCCCATTTTCAGAAGATGACCAGGGAGAAAGTTCCAAAGTATTACAAGTACATTTTAAAAACAATACTTTTGCGGTCTTCAAAAATAATGCAAAAACATCTGCAGTTTAAGTTATTATACCAAATTGGACATAATGTAACAATATTGGTTAGAAGTAGATGTAGTTTGTTTAACAATGATTTAATATTTAGAGAAAGTTTAACCATTTTAAATAAAAATTAAGGTGAGTTAGTATTTTGCTAAGTAGTGTAATACAAACATGATTTGAAGTATGAAATGAGAGAAAAAAATGGACTTGCAGCAAATTTAGATAGAGCTTCAGGTGAGAAATTAAGTACTTTGTTCATATTTAGGGGTATTATTTATCCTGGGGTTGAACAAGAACAGAGCCAGCTTTTGGCTAGGAAGTCTTTCAGAATGGTTTTAAAGGAGTGGAGGGAGGGTATTGACCTGATGGATAACAGGTAAGGAATTCCAAGCCTTAACAGCATTGTATGAGTATGGACCATGCCCAGCAGATTTGATCAGTTTGCGGACAGAGAGAAGTTATTGGTCATTGGATCATAATGACAAAGTGAAACATAGTCGTGTTAGAATGGTATTTAGTGCTGGACAAGCAGATGGAAGCTTGGTAATTTTATAGGTGATAAGAAGCTGTATATAATTTAGTTGAGGGAAGTAGTATTAACCAATTTAGGTTTTTTAGTACTATACATTGATGGGTTCTGAAAGGGGTATTTGCTTTGCAAATTTAGCCACTTTATTATACCATTTTTGAAGTGTTGCTTTGTATGATAACCTAGAGGTTAGTTAGGATGGGAGCACAATAAATGAGTGAGGGGAGGAGGTAAGTAGTGGCAAGTGTAGTTTCATTTAAGTTGGTGAAAAAGATTTTGGCTCTATAATGCATCCCTAGTTTTTGGTGATTTTTTTACGCAATTTTGTATGTGCACATAGAGTAAAAGATCATCATCCACAAACATCTAATTTGCTATGACTTCAGCGGTTGTATTATTAGGCATAATTGATGGAGAGTATAAGGGGGTAAAGACTTCTATAGCTCTGAATAATATTCCTTTAGCAATCAGCTTTACTCAGTAGGAAGACCTCCTTACAACAGTTGCAGCATGATGATCAAAGGTAAAGGAACTATCCACCCATAGTCATAGGTCTGTAACTACATTCTTATTTTGAAGTGGACTGTGTTGTCTGTGTTATACATGTGAGGGAAGAACTGCTTTCTGAATACAACAGTGTTGCACTTTTTAGCATTTAATTTGAACCCGTTTTTTTGTCACCAGCTGTTCACAACTGTGTCAGAGGAGGGACAAGTTTACAGTCATTCACACACTTGGTTTAACCATAGATCTTCATTTATGATTTGGAGATTGAGAAAGTAGATACTCAATAGCAGAGGTCTTCGTACAAAGCCTGGCATAACACCACTGGTCACATTCATTCTCTCAAAAGATGGATCTACCGCCCTCCCTGTGTGTAGGGTTACTACCTGTCCCATTTTGCGAGGGACAGTCCCTCTTTGGGCAGTTGTGTCCTAACAAAATATTTTAAAAATGGCAAATGTCCTGAGATTTTAGGACAAAATTAATTCCTATATTTTATGTAATAGTTGCATAAAACAGTTATTCTGTATCTAAAATACCTAAATGTTATAAGAAACAGAATAAGCAACTAAAATGCTACAAGAATAAGCTTTTATGTAGGCAAAGAAGTTAATTTCTATCCTTTGTACTGACCATGGGTATGTCTTGGCCTGTAAAATCTGATGTTTGTCCCAAAAATGTCCCACTTTGGCCATTTGAAAAGGTGGTAACCCTACCTGTGTGTTGGGTTTTGTCCATCAGCCAGTTTGCTAAACGTCTTCTCACATAGGCACCATTGTGGAGCTGATGATTATGCTAGCAAGTGTTATGATATCAAATGCCTTGGCCAGGTCGAAGGATGCAGTGTGAACAGTGTATCCACTGTTTGTGTCTTAAGTTACCCTTTCAAAGCAGTTTACCACATTCTTTAAGCATGATTTACTTTTTACAAAGCCAAACTGCTCAAGGTCAAGTCTTATTAGATTTTTAGTTCATAGTTAATCAGGTCTGTTGTAATGTGTTCCACAACTTTACAAATAAAACTCTTCAAAGTAATGGGTCTGTAATTGCTGGTATTGTGGTGAGAACACCCCTGTGAAGTGGCATCATAAGTGTTGTGCCAGACTTCAGGTACAAAGCCACTGGTTAGGCTTAGGTTGAACAGATAGTGTGTCCATCGGTACATGTTTTGTAATATTTATCAAGCAATCGGGTATAGTATCCGGTCCCATAGAAGGTATGTTTTTTTGTTTAAGAGTAGTAAATGGTCTTGGGTGATTTTTTTTGGGGGGGGGGGGTATCCGTAGTGGTATGTGGCCTTTGTATAGTAGTCTCAGAGGTGAGATTGGTACAGAATTTTTTGCTAATGTGTTTACAGTGACTCCTGATATGTATGCCATGTTAAGTTCTGAGCACTGTTGAGTGTAAATCCTTGATCTGAAGTTGTTTTCATTTGGTCTTCAACCTGTGGGTTCGGATCTGATCTCGGATCTGACTCTGCCAAATATTACAGCTGTAGGAGCCGAAAAATCTGGTGTCCTTCCCTACCCATAATATCCTGCTCCCCTTCATCCTTCAGATCTTGTTTTCTGTGTTTTTGAACAGCACAGGATAAGTGATTATCTGAGCTTCTTTTGTTTTTTGTGAGTAGATTTCAGCATTTTTCTTTAAAATATCTTTCTATCTCTGTTAGTTATCTCCCCTATCCAATATCTGTAACCACATGGGTCCATTTCCCTTTACAGTTCTTTCTAGCTCTCTTTTTATTCTCCATTTTTATAAAAGCTAACAACTAACTAAAACTTTCCTTCTAGTTGTTAGCTCTGTCTTTAAAGCCTTCTGAATTTACATTTTTTCTGTTAGTTTCCCTTGCTGCCTTTACTATGTTTGATAAGCCAGTGGAGTTTAAAAAGTGCTCTACATGTGGGCATAAAAGTCCTCTATCCGATACCCACAAGGAATGCGTTGTTTGCTTGGGGGCCTCTAACTTTGATTCCTCTTGTTCTGTATGTGCTGGTTTCACTCAGTGCGCGCTGATTGACAAGAGAAACAAACTGATCCTGAAGGGTCTTCTGCCTTCTACCTTCTCTTCTGGTTCTCCATCCACTTCAGGGGCTCAAACCCCCACCACAAGGAGAAAAGAAAAGGTCCCCAGGCAGAAGTTCTTGCCCAGGGAGCTTTCTCGCAAGGCTGCCAAAACTTTGCATCCTAAGTCCTTGGATCTGAGTGTCAGCATGGAATCGGTCTGGATCCGATCCCCTATGTTTTCTCCAGAGCCGGTTTACTCCAGGCCTAGGTTGACACTGCTTCATTTCCCTAGACCAACCCCCAGGCCTCCTCCAATTGCTTAGTCTGCCAGGTCCTCCTGGAGCCTTTCTGAAGCTGAGGTCGACAAAATGTTGATGAAATTCCAAAGGCACAAATTCAACTTAGGGTTTTGCCCCACTCTGTCCCCTGTTGCATCTGGTAGCCTCCAGCCTGCTTTTGACCCTCTCTGTCCTTCTCTGATCCAACCTCCAGCTTTGTAATTGTCAGATCCAAAGATGCCAAGTGCTGACACATCGCAGCTGACTGGTACAATTACCTCAACTCTAACAGTTGCCCTGAGTACTTTGGCCCTGACAGTTTCAGATCAGGGCAACTCTCAGAACTGTAGCGCAAGTGTCTATTCTGAGGGTCTGTTGTCAGCTGCGAAGTTTTCGGAGCTGTTTCTTCTCCCAGGAGCCTTGGTGCTTGATAATTCAGTTCCAACTCTCCCCTTGGATCTGGAAGTGGTGGGAACTCATAGGGTTTCTCCACTGACAGCTTCAGCTCCAGTGGGAGTTTCCTCAGATTCCCATTCACCCTCAGCATTCGAGGTGGTGGAGAGGGTTCTGTCCGTCCCTAGGAGAAACCCCCCCCATGAGCTTGGTCCCTCCTCAGGAGAGTCTGTGCAAGAGACATCCCTTTTGTCTCCTCCCAGACAGCCTGCCCAGAAGAGCTTCCAGACTTCTTCCCAGTTAGAACACCTTGAGTTTTCTGATATCTCCTTGGAGCTTCCCACCAAGGAGGTTCCTTTTAAGCGTATGTGCAAAAGGAGACATGTGGATTCCTCTCCAGAATCCCTCACTGTGGACACCGATTTGGGGAAGGGTCCTCAAGAGCCCCACCTGAGGATGTCTTATTTGGAGATATCATGGAAATCCTGCACCAGTAAGGTCGGTGGTCCATCCAAAACCCTAACCTAGACGAGTCAGTGTTCCTGGAAGCCTTTTAATCAGGCCCATCTATATCTTGGGTGTTCCCCCTGCAGACCGTCTTATTGATCTCATTTCCTACAAGGCACGGAAGGAGCTGGACACAGTGGAACCCATCCTCAAATGCCCAGACAAGATCCTTAGCCCACCTTCGGATAGGCCACATTGGACTAAGGGTGTCCCTGTCAATGCCGTGGTCCTTGCAGCAGCCACCAGGAAGGAGCAGGCTCAGGAAAGCTCCTCTGTTCACCCTCCAAACACGGAGTCTGAGGTGGTGGACATATTCGGAAAATGGGTGTATGCTTCAGCTACCTTTGCTTTGCAGGCGCTGAACTTTTTGGCACTTGTGACCAGATTTGAGAGATACCTGGTTAAGGAGCCTGTCTAGTTCTGCTCTAAGGTCCATATCAGCAGAGGAACAGAAAACGTTTTCCTCCAGAATGGCCACCCTACATTCTATAGCGAAATACGTTCATGAGGCTGATCTCGCATGTGGCAGAGGGTACCTCAGGGGTGTCCAGTTCAGGCATTGCCATAAGGCGCCATGCCTGGAAGCGGCTCTGTGATTTCACGGAATCCTTTAAGGTGTCCTTTACTAGCTCTCCCTTTGGTGGATCATCTTCGTTTGGTCCCACTGTTAGAGACATGCTGTCCCAGAATGAGAAGGATGGGAAGAACTTGTCTGCTGTCAGAATCCGTTTTGCCACCCCTCAATGGTACTTTTCCGGGAACCAATGTGGTGGCAAGAAGTTGTGGTTCTGAAGATCTCTAGGTCCTTTCCAGGAATCACTGGGAGAATTTTCCTCCAGTGGCAGAAGTAGAAACCGTGCTAATGGCAGACACTATCCTCATGACAGAGGGGGTCCCATGAACCATGGGTCTCGAGATACCTTCTTGGACAGGCCCAGTCACTGAGCCTGAAGGATTGCACGACTGCTCCACTCTGGAGGCAGTCAGGGGATGTCTTTCTCTACACCCATCCACTTGGGAAGCCCTCACAAATGACCTTTGGGTGTTGAACATAATATC
This sequence comes from Protopterus annectens, assembly GCF_019279795.1. Classification (NCBI taxonomy): domain Eukaryota; kingdom Metazoa; phylum Chordata; order Ceratodontiformes; family Protopteridae; genus Protopterus; species Protopterus annectens. The sequence continues at coordinate 928,413,742 of NC_056731.1, forward strand.
CAGAGGCTGTGTCATTCCCTTTTTCCAAATCCCTCTCCAAGTCCCTCTCCAATGCTCCACCCAGCTGCTCACAAAAAGTGTCATTCAAACCATCCCTCAAGACCAGTTCAGATCAGGCATCTATTCCAGATTCTTTTTAGTGCCCAAGAAAACGGGGGACCTCAGACCTATTCTGGATCTGACAAATCTTAATAGATCTGTTGTCAGTTCAAAAATTACAAATGGTCAAAGTTCAGTCCATTTTGCCATTCCTGCAGAAGGACGACTTGTTTGTGCTTGTTAGACCTTCCGGACCTGTACTATCGCATCTAAATGAACAGGCGCTCCAGAAGGTGTCTCCATTTCCAGCTGGGAGCCAATCTCTACCGGTTCAGAGTACTCCTCTTTGATCTCACTACAGACCCCCTGGTGTTTACCAAATGTATGACAGTAGTGGCAGCTCACTTGAGACTGCAAGGATTCCGTGTGTTGCCCTATCTGGACGATTGATTTCTCCAGTCCAGGGATTACCTGCTTCAGCTATCCTCAACCTTGGGCATCTCCATCAACCTGAAGAAATCACATGTGCATCTAGTATAGGTGATAGACTTCATTGGAGCCCAGCCAGACATAACACACTGCTTAGATCTTCTCCCCCTGACAGGATCTCCACTCTCAAGCTCCATGTCAGACAGGTTCTAGACATTCCTATGCCTCCAGTGCGTCTTGTTCTAAGAGTGTTAGGCTCCATGGCTGGCTGCCACCAAAATTCTTGTTCATATAACTCTTCTCCATATGAGAGTTCTTCAGTTGACTCTAGCAGTTCAGTGGTCCCTTCTTTCTTACCCTCTAAACCATCTGATCAAACTGTCTTGAATATGTAAGGAATCTTTTCTCTGGTGGCTTCAATTGCAGGTTCTTAGGGAAGGTCGTCCCTTTATCCTTCCTCCCCAAAGGCCATGATGATAGGCGGGGCATGTTATGGGTCAGACAGTCCAAGGCACCTGGTCCCCTTTAGAGACCAATTTGCATATGTACATGTCCTGGAGATGAGAGCGGCGCTCCTAGCGTTGCAAGCACTTCATACCTCTCTTCCTTCAGGAACCATTGCAGTCCAGACAGACAACATTTCCATTGTTTGGTACATCAACAAGTAGGGAGGAACCAAGTCTTATCCCTTATGTTGAGAGGCCATGAGGTTGTGGCAATGGGCAATCTCCTTCAACCGCTTTCTAGTGGCAATGCACATTCTGGGGAAGTCAAACATTCTTGCGGACAAGCTCACCAGGACTATTCTGATGCCTCACGAGTGGTCTCTGAATCCTTCATTGGCAGACATGATCTTCAAGAAATGGGGTTAGCCTTGCTGCAATCTCTCTGCTTCTCCTTCAAAGACCAAATGCAGCGAGATTTTTGCCCTGATCCCTCCTCAGGGACAGTTACCAAGAGATTCTTTAGCTCATGCTTGGCCCCCTGGTTTGCTTTATGCCCCCATTTCCAAGTCCTTGTTGCTCCCTTTTGGCCTTGACAAATGTCCTTCCTTTGGTCACACCTAGTGTGTCCACCATTCACTCTGGATCCCACTCTGGACCTTCTCACCCAGACCTACCCATCCTAAAGTTGACCGCTTCGTTGCTGCAATTCCATTGATGGCTAGAAATCCTGGGATTTCTTCCCCAGTTAGGGAGATTTTAATAGCAGAACATAAACCTTCCACTATGAAAGTATACAACAGCAAGTAGAAGAGATTTTTTTGTTTGGGCCCACAGAAACCAAATGGAGCCTTTTATGGCTCCCGTGTCTGCTGTGTTAGATTTTTTAGCATCCATTTTTCATAACGGAGCTAGATTTTTCCTCTGTCGCGGTGCAACTGGCAGCTATCTTGAAATATCATGTTTGGGAAAATTCATTACCTTTGACCTCTTCCAAGCTGTGCAAGACTTTCCTCAAAGGCACCTTTCTTCTTTGCCCTCCCATTAAGAATCCCGCTCTTCCTTGGAACCTTACTATGGTCTTACAAGCATTGGTTGCGCCCCCTTTCGAACCAGCAGCAAAGGTTGATTTGAAGGTTTGTCTTGGAAAACTGCTTTCTTAGCAACCATCTCTTCAGCTAAAAGAGTGTCTGAACTTCAAGCGTTATCTGTAAAGCCACCCTATTTGTTCTTTCACAAAGATAGAGTTATGTTGCACACCAATCCTTCCTTCCTGCCCAAAGTTGGTTCTGAGGCTAATATTAATCATGTAGTCAATCTTCCAGTGTTCTTACCTAATTTCCAGAACAGAAGGGAATACAAATTCCATATACTGAATGTGCATAGACAGTTATGATTTTATTTGGATAGGACTAAACACTTCAGAAAGTCTGACCAGTTTTTTGTTTCATATTCCAAGACTAAATTTGGGAAACCAATTTCCTAGGTTTCTCTAGCAAATTGGATTACATGCTGTATTTCTCTGGTTTACTCTAATAAAGGGATTCCCTTACCGCTACCTATCAAAGCTCATTCCACTGGGTCAGTATCCACCTGTACTGCCTTCTGTTTAGAGTACCCATTGATGATATCTATTCTGCAGCTACTTGGTCAAACTCACATACCTTTATATCTCACTACAGATTGACATTATTGCTAGTAACAGGACCTCCTGTGGTTCTGCTGTGCACCGGACTATCCTTCCATAAGGGTCTCCAAAGATTTATGTAGCTGGGGACTGTGTTACACAGGTTGAAGACCAAATGAAAACAACTTCCGATAAAGAAGATATATACTTATCATAACATTCCGTCTGAGTTGTTGCTTTTTTATTTGGTCTTCAACCTTCCCTCCCCCTTCCACATTATTTCTTTATGGAGACCTGGAGGATTTTGCTTTTTTGGTCACTCCTGTGTCTGTGTTGAGCTCCTGATTGTTCCTTTCTCTTTAGGGACATATACTTGCTCAGTTTTATATATATATATATATATATATATATATATATATATATATATATATATATATATATATATATATATATATATGTGTGTGTGTGTTTGTGTGTGTATATATATGTATATATATATATATATATATATATATATATATATGTGTATATATGGGTTCACTACATATGACTGAAAGTTCATATGACCGAAGTCCATTTGACTGAGACCAAATGACTGAAAGTTCATTTGACCGAAAACACATTTGACCGCAAGCACTGGCAGGTATATGCCCTGTTCCCAACTGTAGTGTGACCCTGGAGTTAGAATATATTGTTAAGGGGGTGTGGGGGGCACAGCCCCCCATATTGTGGGGTATGGGGGGCATAGCCCTCCACATAATTGCAGTTTATGCACTATAATATACATGTGTATCCATTAAACATGCATTAAAACAAACATCAGTAAAAACTGGTCGTAACACTCCCCAGTGTGGGGGGCTGTGCCCCCACACCCCCCTAACTTTATATTCTCACTCCAGGGTTGCACTACAGTGGGGAACAGAGCATATACCTGCCAGTGCTGTTTTTCGGTCAAATTAGTTTTCGGTCATATGGGTTTTCGGTTAAATGAACTTTCGGTCATTTGGTCTCAGTCAAATGGGCTTCCGTCATATGAATTTTCGGTCATATGTAGTGAACCCATATATATATATATATATATATATATATATATATATATATATATATATATAATATTCATTACTTGCCTTGTGAGCACCATCTAATGGATAAAGGGGGAGCAGGGCATTATGGGTAGGAGAAGAGCTCAGATTTTTTGGATCGTGGAGCTGTAGTATTCGTCTGAGGCAGATCCAAACCCACAGGTTGAAGACCAAATGAAAAAGCAATAACTCAGATGAAATGTTATAGTAAGTACAAAATGATTTTTGTGGCATAACTAAAGAAAGATTTGTAGATCATGTCTTTGGGCTTTCGATGCTAGTCTGAGTTTATGGAATAACTTTGAGAAGCAGACAGCCTTTTAGCTCTTTTCTGGCAGATAAATCTATTTTGGGGAACCCTTCCACACAGACAATATTTTTAATGTATGCAATGCATATATTAGCAATCGTCTATTTCCTGCCCAGCAGCACTATTTTATCTTTGGCTATTGTGGATTTTTATTTGATGTAGTAATACACTGCTTTTGTATACTTTAAATTTTTTTATAAAATTTTAAATGTAGGACAGTATTTTATTGCAAAGGGATGATAACAGAACATGTACTAACTGAGCACAAGCATTGACAGCTTACTTGCCGTTTATTCTATCACACACAGTCTTACTTCTGAGGAGTTTCTGACTGGTGTTTAGTGTACTACTTGAGGAGTTTCTGACTGGATTTTAGTGTACTACTTGCCCATTTACAGATGTTCATGATGTGACAACAGCTGCCATTTATTTTTCTCTCTCTTGGGTTCTGACAGCAGGATTTTAGTATACTGCCTGTGCTTTTACAGGTCATGTATTTATTTATTTACTTTTTTTTTGCTTGTGCATTTGTTTACCAGGTGTTTCAGAGGTTTAGTTAAAAAAAAAAAAACTTTTCTGTGGAAGCCCGGGTGGAATACATTACAGATGTTTTTACACAGACATTCTGTAATGTACATTAACAGTTACACATTCATTTGCCAATTAGATTGCAGTCGTATGAAATAAAGGCAACTGGTAATGTATAAAGATAACTTTGCATTAGATGTTGAACATTAAGCACTTGAAAATGTTAAATAGATAATAGGTCATGTAATTAGTGCTTAGAAATTCAAAGAGATGGTGGTGAGGGAAAGAACTAGATAGAGCAGAAAATGTTAATACTGTAGTTAATAGACTGGGTTTAAAGCAGGTTCATAGATGATTTTATGCGTGTGTGAAAAGTTTTGGGGCATAATATTCTCAATGAGAAGAAATGGTTTGACGATATGGTAAGTTGCAGTTAACAGTGGCATTTATCTTGGAGATGTACAGAACAGATCCATTGATTTGATAGGTAAAAGTCTAGTGTTTTAAATGAGTTTGCATTCTGAATAGATTTCAGTGATAGTGGTATGTGGTTCATTAATTTAGCTACACTGCTTGAATATAGAGTCACCTGCAGTATTATATGATTTGGTTATATTGCTTAGTGTTTTTTGTGTCGAGCGTAAAATTCATTTTGAGGAGTACTGTCATTAAGTTGTTAAGGGCTGGACAGTGTTCTGGCTTATAGAGAAGTTTGCAGTTAGCTGAGATCGAGCTAGGTGATGTGGTAGATTATCATTTTAAATATCTGACTGCTAGGTTGTGGTGTGTTGCATTATAGTTTACTGCAGATTTGGCTATTTTTAACATTGCTCAAGTTTGGACAGTTGTGAGACTTGGTTAGTGAAGATTTGGGTGGCATAGAAGTGAGAAGGCGGTAAGAAAGTTGAGGATCTGTCTTCTGGCTATGTCAGTGAGAAGGTTTTACACCATATAATATACTCAGTTTTTGATGTTTTTTTTTAGCCACAGATTATAGATACATGGTTGATTTTTAGCTGGTCATCTATGATGACACTCAGTAATTTTCTGTGGTGTACTTGATGTTCTTCGTGTTTCACTGTTGCAGTCATTACATTTGGGCAATCCTGCTGGCAGGTTGCCCTCAGTCGGCCTGAATTCCAAAGTCCTGGGTCCTGCGTCGGCTGCCGTCACGCCTTCTCTGATGTCAGGTCATCAGGAGTATAAAAGATGGGGCCGACGCCATTTTCTTTAGTCTTTCTTGTCGCGCGGTGCCCAAAGCAGAAGCAGTTTGCAAGTGCCGGTCGGCCGACTCCTGAGATTTTCGTGTTCGAGTTTCAGATCTGAAGTCTTCAATAAAGCTAAGTACCCCTTTGGGGAAACTTTTTTTTTCTTGCTCCAGACCGATGTCAGAAAAAGTAAATAATTGTATTTCTTGTGGAAAGCAAAGACCTCATAAGGATTTTCATTCTTACTGTATTCCTTGCCTAGGCCCTGATTACAACGTTTCTGGTTGTCGGTTTTGTGCTAGATTTAACCAATGCACTATTAAGCGTTGGTATGATTTTGCTTTAAACTATTTTGGATGCCGGTTTAATTATCCAGAAATGTCGTCGGATAGCCGTCCGACTACTGGAGTTCACAAAAAACGCAAAGAAAAGGAGAGAGATAGACAACCGAGGCCCAAAGTCAACGATGAAGCTTCTCCTAAGCCAGTCGCCGGTTCGCCGGCTCTCATTGAGGCGCTTTCGCAGCCCCTGACTCCCGCTACTTTGAGTCACAGGCCGTTACCGACTCCCACGTGGAGTCGGCCATGCCGCTGGAAACTCAAGATATTGGAGCCTCGGATACTATTCCTTCAGATGGGTCCGGAGCCACTGAGCAGGCACCGGCTTCTGAGGGTGTATTCAGACCTAAACTTCTTTACGTTAAACATTATTCAGTTTCAAAGGCAAAGACTAAAGCACCTTCTAAAGCAAAGAAATAAACTCAAGAGCCATGTGGTCAGGCCTCTATGCCCAAAAAAGAGATGCTCAAAATGGCCGAAGACTTGATTACCTTGATCAGGGGTTCCCATCCCCCTCCTGATGAGGCCTAGGCAAGGGACTGACTATGAATCTTCAGATCAGGTTTCCATTTCTTCTGATCAGGAATATTCTCTTCCCCCCTATGAGGATTCTGATGCTGAAGAATCTATACCTTCAGCTTCTCCTCCAGAGGACTATTCTTTTGGGGAAACCTTACATACCATGAGGGAACATTTCCACTGGGAGAGCCAAGACTTTTCAGAATCTAAAAAGAGGCTCAGGGATTTCCTTCTACTACCCCAACACAGACCACTAGTCATTCCACCTGTATTAGACATTGTAGATGATGTGTTTTCGGAGTCTAGTCTTACCCCTGACTCCTTACCTCCAGCTCCTGTTAAGCCTGTCAGATATTACAGGGTTCCTGACTCTCATAAATTCCTTTTTAAAAACCCTGCTGCAGACCCAGAAACTATTTCACAGGGTCCCAAAGGAGTTAAGACTTCCGCTGCAAAAAACCCTACCCTCTCTGACAGAGATTCTAGGGCACTGAATAGATGGGGAAAAAAGGTTTACACATCTGCTACCTTGGCTATAAGGGCCTTAAACTGTCAGTTTCATATGTTCAGATATCAGCAACATGTCATGGCATTGCTTAAACAGAAAATGTTGTTAAACTCTGAATGTGCAGAAAACAAGGTAATGCAGGATTTATTGCATGCAGCTGAACAAGTTGGAAAGCATACTTTGCAATGTGGTTTTGATTCTTTGGAGGCCTCCTGCAGGGCCGCAGTTACAGGTTCTGTAATTAGGAGGCATGCTTGGTTAAAGGAACAAAATCTGCCTGATCATGTCAAAGTTAAATTATTAGATGCACCTTTACAGCATGATACTTTGTTTCATGTTAAGGCAGAAAAGGTGTTAAAGAAAATGGAGGACAAAGCTAAATCTATGCAAACTGTCAAAGATTTTTTACAAGTACAGCCACCTAGGTTTAGTAGACACTGGCCAACAAAGAATTGGTCCTTTCCTGTGTCAGACAGACCTCAAAGAGGCAGATCCCAGGTGCAAGGTTCATACAGGTCAAAGCAATGGGGTGCTTCTACCTCCAAAGTTGGAGAAGACAAATCACAACCATACAGGAAACAGTCCCAATGACTTCCCCCTGCCTGCACCAAGCACTTATCTCCTGGCAGCACCCTTAGGGGGAAAATTAGCATCTTTTTCTCAAAATTGGCACATCATAACCCAGGACAAGTGGGTTCTAAATATCGTGTCACAAGGCTACAAGTTCCATTTCCATACCCTGCCAAAGGCAAACAGCTGACCAGATCTGCCAAAAAATCAATGGGTAGAGGCACAAAAACAAGTCTCATCTTTCATGGACATGGGGGCCATTCAACAAGTACCAGAGCAAGAGCAGAGACAAGGATTTTACTCAAGACTGTTCTTGGTACCCAGAAAGGACCAGGCTTGGAGGCCAATACTGGACTTATCTATTCTGAACACATTCCTGGATATACCAATATTCAAGATGTTGTCTTTGCAGCAGCTTCTGCCCATGCTGGGCAAGAACACTTGGCTTGTGACTTTAGACCTAAAAGAGGCATACCTGCATGTCCCAGTCAGACAGATATGCAGAAGATACCTCAGATTCAAGGCTGGCTCAATGCATTACCAATTCTCTGCACTGCCCTTTGGCTTATCTACTGTGCCCAGGGTCTTTACAAAGTGCCTGGCACCAGTAATTGCATTCTGCAGACAAAGAGGAATACAAATATATCCTTACTTGGACGACTGTCTAATTCAAGCAGAGAACAAGGACATTCTTCTACAGCATCTGGCATTTGTGAAAAGACTTCTAAAATGCCTAGGGTACACAGTCAACGAAAAGAAATCAAAAATAGTACCCTCTCAGGAGATAATATTCCTGGGTGCAAGCTTAAATACAACTGCCCAGATGGCTTATCTCACGCCAGACAAACAAAGGCAACTGACTACCTATTTCAAAATGTTGGCAACAAAGGCCTAGTTATCTGCAAGAAAAATTCTGCAGGCTTTGGGCTTCATGGCATCCTGCATCCTACTAATTCCATATGCAAGACTGCATATGAGGAAACTTCAATGGTACCTAAAAAGTGTTTGGACTCAACATTGCCACAGCCTGGAAATTATGATTACTCTCATTCCCTGCCTACAACAAGAGTTTCGATGGTGGGCAAAGACTTGTCACCAAAACAAGGGACAGCCATTCACATTACCCCCAGCCAGGCAGACAGTAACAATGGATGCATCAGATTATGCCTGGGGGGCCCACATTGGCAGGGAGGTGCATTCAGGGCACATGGACCTCAAGCCAGATGCATCTACATATCAATCAAAAAGAGATGTTAGCTGTTCAAAATGCCCTGACAGCCTTCAAGGACCTACTTCATCCGGGACAACTACTGATAAAGACAAGACAACACCACGGTAATGTGGTATATAAACAAGCAGGGGGGCACACATTCTTACCCCCTTTGCAGACTAGCCATGACTTTGTGGGACACAGCATTGACTTACCAAGTACATCTGCAGGCACAATTCCTGCCAGGAAGGACAAATACTCTGGCAGACGAACTAAGTAGAAACCTCATGGATCCCAACGAGTGGCAGCTGGATCCACAAGTCTTTAGCATGATAATAAGGAAATGGGGATGCCCAGACATAGATCTATTCGCCTCCCCTCACAACTACCAACTAAAAAGATTCTGCACAAGGATTTATCACAGACAAGCATGGAAAGTGGATGCCCTATCCTTCAGCTGGAAAAACCTATCAGTATATGCCTTTCCCCCACTGCCTTTCCTCCCCAAGGTACTCCTAAAGGGTCAGACAGGAGAATCCAAAGATGATACTGGTTGCCCCAGACTGGCCCCGTCAGTACTGGTATCCAATACTAAGGAACTTGTCTCAATGCCCAGCTTGGACCTTAACTCAAATACCTCATCTACTGTCCCAGCTAAACAGTCAGATCCTGCACAGCCAACTCAGGACTTTAAACCTGGCAGCATGGCAGATAATGTAGTCATACAAAACACACCTCTCAGTAAAGCTGTGATGGATGTCATTTTGGAAGCCAGAAGGCCTAGTACTAGAAAATCCTATGCTGGAAAATGGAAGAGATTCTGTGCTTGGAACCAGGCACAAGGAACTGATACAGCTGTGCCAAATATTCCTCAGATTTTGCAATACTTAACTGAGATGCTGGACAAAGGCCTATATTTTTCATCTATTAAAATTCATGCCTCTGCCATTTCGGCTCATTACAATACAGAGCCACCAAATCTTTTCTCATCTCTTATTAAAGCAGTACCTCAGAGGAGCCAAAAATTTATGGTCTCCAAGGAGATTACCAATGCCTGCATGGGACCTCAACTATGTCTTGGAAAAACTCACCCTGCCTCCTTTTGAGCCAGCTGTTACTGCTGATATAAAGTTTTTATCTTGGAAAACAGCTCTGCTCCTAGCAATAACTTCTGCAAGACGAGTTTCAGAGCTACAAGCACTCATGGCTGTGGAATCTTTTATCATTTTTTATCCAGACAGGGTCTCTCTGAGGACAAACCCAACATTTATGCCTAAGGTGGTGTCCAGTGTGGCTCTTAACCAAACTATTCATCTGCCAACTTTTTATCCAAATCCACAGAACAAGGGGGAGAGAATTCTGCATTCTTTGGACGTACACAGACAGCTTAGATTCTGCTTGAACAGAACCAAAGTGTTCAGAAAGACAGAGCAATTACTAGTGGCATATGCTGCAGGATCACAAGGAAAGGCTATCTCAAAGCAGACTGTTTCAAAGTGGATAGGCCACTGCATTCATTTCTGCTACTTACACCATGGCAAGCCAGTGCCCAAGGGCATTAGGCCACATTCAACCAGAGCTGCAGCCACTTCAGCAGCCTTTCTCAGGGGAGTACCAACCAAGGACATTTTAGAGGCTGCTACTTGGAGTTCAGTGCACACCTTTACAAAGCACTGTCACCTGCCACTCTACTCTAAATCCGAGGTAGGCTTTGCCACTGCAGTTCTGCAGGGCCTCATAGCTGCTCCTAACGCTGTTTAGCTCCAGCCTCCCAACCATAGCTCTGGGACTGTACCCAAATGTAATGACTGCAACAGTGAAACACGAAGAACATAGTACAGTTGTGTACACTTACCATAAATGTAGATGTTCAAGTGTATTCACTGTTGCAGTTCAGGTTACCCACCCGCCATCCCCCTTTCTTCTGATGGAACCTATCTTTCCTTCTTGGATTTATACAACCTATGTGGTGTATTTGCTTGTAGAGAAAGGTAAAGTTTATATTGGTGCATGTATTTATATATATATATATATATATATATATATATATATATATATATATATATATTTATAAATTTTGGCTACCCTTTTTGGGGGCACCTGACATCTGGGGCAAGAAAAACTAATGAAAATGGCGTTGGCAGCATCTTTTATACCCCTGACGACCTGACGTCAGGGAAGGGGTGATGGCAGCTGATGCAGGACCCAGGACTTTGGAATTCAGACCAACTGAGGGCAACCTGCCAGCAGGATTACCCAAATGTAATGACTGCAACAGTGAATACACTCGAACATCTACATTTATGGTAAGTGTACACAACTGTACTTTCTGCCATGGTGGTGTTGGCAGAGATAGTAATGAATACTGTTTTTTTTTTGGTAGTGATGTGTTTTGAGGTAAAGAGCAGTAATTTAGTTTTTTTAGGGTTTAGTAGTAGTTGTGAATTATTTAGCCAGGTTTCAGTCATTAAGAAGGATTGTTGTGTAAAGTCTTGGAGTTGAGAGAGAGTGATTTGACAGAGCAGATTAGGGTGGAGTCATAAGCACATTGAAATAGATTGCATTTTTTTGTATCGCTGTGGAGACCATTGATGAATCTGTTAGTGTGGAACACCAATAGTTAGACAAGAAGATAGATGAATCATTTTTTTTTCATTTCACTGCTTGTATTCTGTTTGAGAGGTCACTATGGAACATTGCATTGAAGAGTTGCTGAGCTCTAAGGATGAGCGTTTATTATGCGTCACTAGTAAGCCAATATCAAAAGTTTTTGACAAGTCTAAGAGATGGTGGAAACTAGGCTTCTGGCATTTCTTTAGGTGTTGACAGCATTGAGAAAATTCCAAAAGCAGTAGCTGTGCTGTGATGAGACGGGAGATGTGTTGCATTAAAAGATGGAAAATGGCATCTATTGCATAGTTGAGAAGTTTCATATGAATACATTTTTTAATGTATTTGACAAAGTCAGTAAGATGGCATTTGGCCTATAGTCTGAAAATCTCTTCAACCCTTTTGCAGTGGCATAATGAATTATTTATTTCAGATGTGGATTGATTTTAGCATTATTGAAACTGGTTTTGCAGTAGCCTCAACCTGACATTTTAAGATATTGGCCAGGTAGATTGTCAGTAGCATTTGAAGTAGGCTTTAATTTTTCAGGTATTTTTAATGGCATCTGTGGGAACTGGATAGAAGGAAGAACACTGAAGGAGGTTGTTTGTTTGGGTGGGACATCAAGACTTTCAGTTGCCTATATAGTTAATGAATGTATAGTCTGTATAAAATGAGTATTAACTTGCCTGACAATTTTTTCTCTGTGTTTGGTGTTGACTGTGTAGGTTGTCCTGTATTTAACAGTTTATTAATTGAGGCCTAGAACAGTTTTGGATTGTTAGTGTGTATGTTTTGATTGGTTAGGTAGTAGGCATTATTACGTTTGGTGATGAGTTGTTTTGTTAATGTCTTAGCTGTCTATATGCAAGTAAAGTAGGAGCCGTTTTATTTTTTGTCCAGACCTTCCATGCTTTGTCTGCCTGTTTTGTGGGTTTCTCAGTTGCTAAAGATAGCCATGGGACAGGGTTGGCTTTGACTTTTTATTCTGAGGGGGGGCTAATGTGTTTAGAACACCTATACAGATTTATATGTAACTCAGAGACAGCATTATCTATGGGGAGAGTCTTTAGTGACTCCCAGTTAAGATGTACTGTATTGATAAAAGTTTCTTTAGGAAAAGTAGTAGGATGCCCATCAATCTGATGACTGCTTCAGTAGCCCAAGCTATATGGATTATATTCAGTGTAGGATATAACAGCCAGACAATTTCCAAAGCTTCAGGGCACCTTCCATGCACCCAAGCCATTAGACAGCTCAAACTCAGCTGACTAGGACCGATCTGGGCACCAAGCCATTCGGAATTTTCCTGCTACTGAAAACAGTCTCCTCTGTAGGATTTCATGGATAGACAGCCAGCTAATGCTAATTCAGTTGCTGGGCAGATTAACTTCCGTTTTGGGGAAAAAAACTTCCCTCATTACTTTTTTGTTTTTATTACTTTGCTGGCCAAAACAACTGTTTTAAAGCTACAGTAAAGTATTTTTATTGACTGCCATGTTACTTTTGTATATAGTCATGAGGATGACTGAATAGCATTGGATAATATCATAGTCAGGTAAGTCCTTAAAGACCACTAAAGGTCAAAAATCTAAACAAAAAGTCATATTTTTAATGTTGCGTCAGTGCTGTCTGCATTCATACAATCCCTGCACCCAGAATAATTAGTTATCAGTTTTCAACTTATTCTGACCCCAAAATTACATGACGAAATGGTCAAACTGATGTGCTGTTATTTTTAAGCTAAGCTTTTTTCTTTCTCACAGTGCACAATGTGCCCACAAATGATGTTACTATAGTGACCACTTCCTTCAGGATGTTCTGTTCATTTGCTTTCAATATTATTCAGAATTGCTGTATACTTTAAAAATGTCTGGACAAAGAATTAACAACATCATGCCCTCTAGTTTATGCTGTCATTTTCAAAAACTCTGTAATGAGTTCTTTCTTTAAAACCAAACTGTGATCAATTTTATGTTTTGTTAACGTGGTTAGCCTTGTGGAGTAGTGCCCATTTTTGGAGGTTAAGTGGTACAAAAACCTTCTTACATAAACATGGTTGCAAGTTTGCAATCTTGAAAAGGAATAATCAACATATATGTGCAAAATCAGTATATGCACAAAGTAATTTGTACGGGATATGGAGTCAAGAGAAGAAAGTGTTATATACAGGTACATAAAAGTATACAATCTGTATGGTGCAACCAATACCTTCACATGAAACGTGGAGTATTTATAACAGAGAATCTACAGGTTGCTAGCCGACTGAGTTCTGGATACCGTGATGCATACATTCCATGCAGTAGTGTGCAAATAGAAAGTTATAAGCCCCCTCCCCCAAAAAAAGCATTTATTATGAGGGGCATAATCTCATCAGGTTCCATTTAAGATAAATATGTTAAAATCCAAATAAATAATATTGTGTAATTTAAGAGAATACATGTTAAAGGTGGTTTGGCAGTTCCACTCCACAGGTCATAGCAAATATAAATGTACTTTATTGAGACACCTTCAGCTAAGAAAGGCAGTCAGAAAGTGTATCATCAGTAGGACATGTATTCTAAATAGTGTCAAGGACACTACATGGACCTTTATCTCTGGTGGGGGATTTACTTACTGTAAGACAATTTTTATTTGAGTAGTCCATTCCTAACCCCTGGTAAGCTTGTGATGTAGATTTTTTTTAATGTCTGGCACTGTTTTTTTATACAGAGATTTCTGTGCAAGTAAAGCCTTTATGTGAGTGGATTTGGAGTCAAGGTAGGGTAGTTCAACATTTGGGTGCTAAGCATTGATGAAAATCCTAATTAATCAAATTGTTTTCAGTTCTTTTGTATGCTGAGCTTGCTTGATGGAATGCAGTCTTGTTTATCATGCCTATAACCAGTGTTCCATAAAGCATTTTGGCTTTCAGCATTAGTTGTGGTAATGTTTGTCAGCAGGTGAGAGACCTGGTTTGAGTCTTCACAGTGCTCTACGCTTTGATGTTTGTTTATTTTTTTATTTGTTATTGGATTTCCTTGATAGTAGTTTCTGCATTATCTCTGAAGTTTACTTTTTGGCAGATATGGTCCCCCAGTATTCAGGCTGTTTACTTGTTCAGATTTTTTTTTTATGATTGCATAAACCTTATTCTCGACACAACTACTCCTGAATGTAATGAAGACTGTTTTTGAGTAATATGATATTATCTTTGTTTATGTTTATTTTTCTGTGTAATATTGCTTTTTAAAGAACTGAATCCATTTCCTTGGTCTTTAAATACCGTATCAATTTTGTGCAATCAGTGAATGAGTGTGGCGTTATCTTCATATTGTAGAAGCTGAGTACTAATTGTAGTCGTTTATAAAAACTGAGAAGAGTAAAAGTGTGACGAAAGTTCCCTAGGGTAGACCTGCATTTGTTATGCAGCTTGAAGTGTGTATCGATTACAAACCTTCTGCCTGTGGCTCTTTAGATAAGTAGTTATTGAACTAGTGTGGCCCTTTAGATAGGCAGTTATTTATTTATTTAACATTTCTTTACCAGGATAATCCGACTGGACAGCTAGTGTCCGTTTTTGTAGGAGTCCCGGGAAGAAAAGCTCCATACAGTTACAAAATAAAGAGTAATTAATGGTAACAGTTATAGGTTGCAAACTGTAAATGATAACAACAGTTATGAGACATGCTATAGAAACGTAAAAAGTTAAAAGTCCAAAGTCAAAGTACAAATATGTGAGCATAGCATTTTTATGGAATAAGCATAGGTACAATGTATGTGCAAAGCATTTTGTTAGTAAAAACATATGTACAATATATACAATGAGCATTGATTAGGGCACAGTATTAGTATTCACCAGAAGCATAAGGAAATAAAATAATAAATAAAATAGTAATAAAATTGAACTAATGCAGCAAATATTAGCTGTATCCTATTAGTTTCACTCTGTATAGTAGCAAGCTATGATTCGTGATGTGAGTGGTAGATATTATTAACAAGTCTTTTGTCACATCATAGGTTACTAGCTGAACTAATGCACTTTAGATACAATGTTATTGTTTCCAAAGGTGGTGAGTATTTCTTCCATACTGCATAGGTGGGATTATGATCACTGAGATGGTATGCTAAAGTCCACATAGCTATTTGAATGCTTTATTAGAATTTAGGCTTGCATGTTTTGGGTACTTCGTACACTGGTTCTTTTTGTTAAGTCCTTGTGGGTAATTTGATAAGACAGGAAAAGCACACAGCCAGACATTTGTTTGACACTGTTGTTGTAGTTGTCTTTCCTGAACATGTTAAACTTGTCATTAGTAACATGTCTTCTGCACTGTTGCTGTTGCTAGGATATTAGTTTGCTTAATATAGAGTGAACTTTCTTAGGTTTTTCTGGCAGCAGATTAGAAGGTATCATCAACTTTGTATACAGAGAGCCAGATACCAATCAATTAAGTAATGTAGGGTGTATTACAGGGTTTAAAATTTAAATTGGTTAGTTTAGCAACAGTGTCTGCATGGAGAATCATATCAAATATCTGGGCATGATCGATAAGTTGATGACTTCAGTCACACCTCAAAAATGCAAACAACTTAAGCAAGCAAGATTTGCTGTTCATGAAACCATACATACTTCGGTTGATTGCTTTTAAGTTACCAGTTTTGCTGTTACCCCAAATAATTACAACACCATACCAAAATCCATGTATATCATATTCATATATATATATATATATATATATATATATATATATATTCACTTCAGAAGCCTGAAATATCACATGCCTGAATTTCATAATCCAGAAGACCAAAAGCCTGAAAATTCAAAATCCTGAAAACTCAAAAGCCAGAATCCCAAAAGACTGAAAATATACAGAACACAAAAAATAGCAATATTTCAGTACAAGGACACATGACAACACATACAACACAAAGGATAGCACTTTTCACCAAGTATAGGTGTGTGTGTGTGTGTGTGTGTGTGGGGGGGGGGGGTGCACTTCACAGAAGAAAATGGCAAACATACCATCACACATTTCGTGACTGCCTGTTGCAACCTTAGTAATGTTCCCTTTTAACTTGCTATACTACAACACAACTCATGAAAGTGTAGTGAACTGAAATCTTGGAGTTGATATATTTAAGTAGCAGGGGGTGTGGGAAGCGCAGGTTATATTTGGTGGAATGTGATCTATTTTGTGTTGTCTTCAGTCAGTATATGTATCCTATGTGTTTTCAGTATTATGGGATTCAGGCTTTTGAGTTTTCAGGATTTTGAATTTTCAGGCATTTGGTCTTCCGGATTATGAAATTCAGGCTTGTGATATTTCAGGCTTCTGAAGTGAATCTATATATGTGAAGTTGTTCAATCTCGCCGTTTGTTCTTACACGTGGGTACGGAGCCGATCCATCGGCTCCAAATCTGCCTCTTTCCAAGCTCAAGATCTTTCAGTAGCTCGAGGCACAGTACCTATCCCATGATGCTGTATGAATAACCCTCAGATCTAGTTTGCCGCTGCAACGGATCGCAAGTCTTCAGTGTGCTCGGGCCAGTGAAGGTTTATTAAGAAGTATATTCTACAGCTAAGTTTACTTTTTATATATATATATATCTGTTTTTCTACCAGTATTCCCTTGTTATACTGTCTTTATTTAGGGCTTTGTCCCTGTTTAGTGTGTTTTATTGGAGGGAGTTGCTCTTGGGCCTTGCCCTCTCTTCCGTTGGTTACATCCTTTGCTATAGTTGTACAGGGATCGGTCAATTTTCTCCCCATCTCACTTTTTGGCAAGATTGTTATTAGATTGTTATTGGATTGTACTGTTGTACTTTATATTATCAGGGATCTGATAATTGTGCTTTCTCTTGGACATGATGGCTGACCAAAAGCAAAAGTCCGGATTTAAAAGATGTGTCTGTGGTCAAAAAATGTCAATCACAGATAACCACATTTCTTGTGTTTATTGTTTAGGACAGGACCTCTTCATTTGCAGGAGGATTGTTCCATCTGCCACTCTTTTAGTGGCAGAGTTTTGTTAGAGAGACTTAGGAAACTGATTGATCGAGGTCTGTTAACACCTGAGTTTCAGGAAGCTTTGGACAAATCCGACCAGACCTCCAAGTCTTCGAAAGGGTCAGATTCATCTCAGGTGTCCACGGAGCCTAAGCCTTCGGCTCTGTTAAGTTGCGGTCACCGGTTCCTAGGTCTTCGAATCGTGTGCCAAACTGATGATTCGGATCCAAGCTTTGGTTTTGGAGCCAGTATTGGAGACTTTAAAATCTCCAATACTTAGGTCTGTAGCTTCTTCAGCCCCTTCGACCCGCTCTTCAAGGACCCTATCAGATATTGATGTAGACCGTGTGGTGCAGAGGCTCTTAGAGAACCCGGCATTGGCTAAACTGCTCTCGGCTTCGTCCCAACTGGGTTCGAGCCCTGTTCCCGTTCCATTGCCTGTGACTACTCCTCCTCTGAGCCTACCCAGGCCTTCGGAGCCAGAGGCAGAAGATCTGATGGTTGTCGAACCTAGTCCTGGTCCAGTGACTTCAGTTCCACCCACCCTGACATCTTCGGTGCTGTCCGAAGAGTCTCGGATCCGACACTCTCTCGTAGGTTCCAGGGGGGAAGAGTCGAACCGGCGCGTCGGTTCTGACACTTCCCCTCTGGGCTTCTGCACAGGTGAACTCTGCTCCATCCTCTGGTTCGGAGCTCTCAGCCTCGGCACCTGCAAGACCTTCATCTTCCTCGGAACCAGTGGCCTCCTCGGGCCGAGACTCCAGGGCCTTTGATGCCATGAGGAGGGTGTTGTCTGCTCAGACCCACACTACAGGTCTCTCCTCTTTTTCCCTGAAGATGCCGAGTTCTGCCTCTTTGTCTAAAGCACCTCCTAAGCGACGAGACCCAGAGCCTCAGGTATCCCCTTTGGGTGAACCCTGCTCTACTGAAACTTCACCAGACACCCCCACTAATGAAGTTCCCAGAAAGAGACTCTGCAAGAGGAGGCATTTGGATTCCCCTCAGGAATCCTTGACAACAGACACCGACTTAGAGGAATCGGAAGGGTCCCCCTCGGAGGATGTCTCCTTTGTGGACTTCTTAGAAATACTTAAGCAGAGGGGTGATTGGCAGTCCATTCGCCCTTCTGAAGATGAGTCGGTGCTCCTGAAGGCCTTTGGGTCTCAGCCCTACACCTCCTGGGTTACTCTGCCCTTCGACGAACTAATGGATCTGGTCACTTGAAGGGTGTGGGAGTCCCCTGACACCATGGAACCAATCCCTCGGAGGCCCAATAAATTCATCACTACCCCTCAAGAGAAATCATTCCTCACCAAAGGAGTCCCTGTTGATGCCATGGTGGTGGCGGCGGTGGCCACCAAGAAAGAGATGTCAGAGAGACTTCTTCTACTGTCCATCCTCCTAATAAGGATTCCAGGACGATGGACAGATACGGGAAATGCATTTTTAGTTCTGCGACATTTGCCATGAGATCGCTTAACTACTTGACCCATTTTACTCGCCTTCAACGAGATCTCCTTCAAGAACTCGGAGATACTCTAAAGGGTAACACAAATGAGGCTATTGTGGAAAAGGTTACAGCTCAGCTTTCTACCCTTAATTCCGTCGTCAACTCATCCATGCGGCTCATTTCCTATGCAGCCGAGGGATCGAGTCGAGCAGCAGGTTCAGCGATTGCTCTGCGGAGACGGTCCTGGATATGCTTGTGCTCCTTTGCGGAAGCCTTCAAGTCTTCCTTTGTCAATACCCCATTTGATAGCTCTTCATTGTTTGGGCCTAAAGTCAAGCAGACCCTCACTAGGTGTGAGCAGGAAGGAAAGACTCTATCTGCCGTAGAAGTCCGGTTTTCCACCCCTACTAGACCATACCCCAAAGGGCAAAAAGGTGGAAAAATGTGGTTCCAGAAGTCCCAAGGAGCTTTCCAGAACACACGTAGTGAACCCCCCTTCAGGGGCAGAGGAAGGGGCAATAATGGAAGACGCCGCTTTGGCGGCAGAGGTGTCCGCAAAACCAGGGTAACAGGGAGCAGTTTCCTGGCAAGCCCTATCAGCGCTCCTGAGAGGAGGCCCAACTGTCCTACTCTGCAGGCAGTTGGGGGTCACTTGGCTTTGTACCCAGATGCATGGCTAGGAATTACTTCAGATTCTTGGGTACAAAACATAGTTATCAGAGGTTTTCTCATTCCCTTTGTAGAACCCCCGTTACCCACAAAAAGAATCCCAGATGTTCCACCCAGTCTGAGGAATCAAGCAGTCACAGAAATTCAAAACCTGCTAGAAAAAAAAGAGTCATCCAGCCAGTCCCGGTGGACCAGATGGGATCCGGAAATTACTCCAGATTCTTTATAGTTCCAAAGAAAACAGGGGACTGGAGGCCCATTTTAGACCTCAGCAAACTCAATACATTCGTAAAGAAGGAGAAGTTCTGTATGGTCACGCTTCAATCGATACTACCATTCCTGGGAACGGGCGATTGGATGTGCTCTTTAGATTTCAAGGATGTGTACTACCACATCAAAATGGCCAGACCATCCAGAGGTCACCTGCATTTCTGGCTGGGGGCCAGTCATTACCAATTTCGAGCTCTGCCCTTTGGTCTCACTACAGCCCCCAGAGTGCTCACCCAATGTATGGCAGTAGTTACGGCTCACCTGAGGCATTTAGGATTCCAGGTGTTTTCGTATCTGGACGACTGGCTCCTATCTGCCACCACCAGGCATCAACTCATTCAGTCCAGGAATCATACGATCAATCTCTGTTCTCAGTTAGGAATAACCATGCATTTCGAAAAATCTGCTTTATTGCCATCGCAGCGTATCTCATTTATTGGAGCAGACCTAGACACCACCACCGCCCTGTTCAAATTACCTCTAGAAAGAGTCACCTCTCTAAGAAATCAGGTGTCATGCTTGTTACCAAAAAAGAAAGTACCTGCCTCTCAGGTTTTAAAACTCTTGGGCACAATGGCAGCTTCTCTCATAGCAGCTTCTCTCGTAGCAGTACCTCTTGGCCAGATGCACATGCGGATACTCCAATGGTTGCTTTTCACCCAGTGGTCCTACCAACAGCTCCTGATGTCATTCAAGATTCTGTTGACAGATGCTTGCAAGAGAGACCTTCTTTGGTGGTTGAACAGCCACCAGGTGACTGTAGGTCGACCATTTATATTACCCCCACCAAAAACCAAGTTCGCAGTGGAGATCCAAATAAGGGTCCAGACCAAGACTCAAAACCAATGTTTAATAGATAGTCCACAAACGCTTTACACACAACATACGTTTTCGAAACGTCTTCTTCAAAGTGCAAACATAGAATGACAACGAAATACTCTTGAATAAATACCCATATTCTGAGATAATTAACCAATAAGAATATAGTCAATTAAACAATAAAGTATAATTGAATTATAAACATTTTTCTACCAAAGTAGAAGCACTCAATCCAGGATAACGACACTGATAAAATAAAACATTGCCATCATAAATATAAATATAAAATATAACTGTGATTAAAATCATACCTGAGGAACATTTTGAATTGAATTAAATAACCACCATGTTCATAAAAAATGTTTTTATAGACCATACATATAATAGTTTTAAAAGAAATAAATTAAGACATTCCTTGGGTCATATGAAAATGTGCATAATACTGCCATCAAGTGGCAGTTTACAATTTAGCACTTCTCAGTTTTAAAACAGAAGAAATAGAAATCATATCATTTAAACCCGGTCTTTTTGTAGCATCCAATGTTATCTGCCAAAATAACTCCCTATATTCTAATTTAGTTTCCCACATGCCACCCCTTAATTCCTTAGGGACCACTTCTAAAACAAAAAAACTGAAAGAAGCTTGTGAACAAACTAAAGTATGACGATAAAGTGCATTAGTCATTTTCTGCTTTTTTATATCATAATAATGTTCATAAATTCTTGATTTAAGTTTCCTCTCAGTTTTTCCTACATAAAACGACCCACAAATGGAACAAATACTTAAGTAAACCACCCCACTAGTATGGACCTAATATTTATTCTAAAAATTCTATCACATTGGGTGAAGAAGCTTACATTATGGATTATACTGGTGATTCAGGATACATTAAACAAACAGTCATGAGGGAATGGGACCGTTTTAAACAAATTTCAGAATTAAATGAAGTAACCCGCCCACCATTAAGATTCATATACAGAAGGGACACCAATTTTAAGAGACTTTTTGAGTTTGGGGGTGGTTTTGGATTTGGATGTTCTTCTAGAAGGGTGGGGACTTTTAAATGTGGCTGTTGCTCCCAATGTTCATTTGTTGCTCATTGCACAAGTATTCATTTACCTAGTAGGAACAGGTACATTAAGTGTAATACCTTTTCAAATTGTAATACTAGTGGGGTGGTTTACTTAAGTTGTTCCATTTGTGGGTCGTTTTATGTAAGAAAAACTGAGAGGAAACTTAAATCAAGAATTTATGAACATTATTATGATATAAAAAAAGCAGAAAATGACTAATGCACTTTATCGTCATACTTTAGTTTGTTCACAAGCTTCTTTCAGTTTTTTTGTTTTAGAAGTGGTCCCTAAGGAATTAAGGGGTGGCATGTGGGAAACTAAATTAGAATATAGGGAGTTATTTTGGCAGATAACATTGGATGCTACAAAAAGACCGGGTTTAAATGATATGATTTCTATATCTTCTGTTTTAAAAAATGAGAAGTGCTAAATTGTAAACTGCCACTTGATGGCAGTATTATGCACATTTTCATATGACCTAAGGAATGTCTTAATTTATTTCTTTTAAAACTATTATATGTGTGGTCTATAAAGACATTTTTTATGAACATGGTGTATGAACATGGTGGTTATTTAATTCAATTCAAAATGTTCCTCAGGTATGATTTTAATCACAGTTATATTTTATATTTATATTTATGATGGCAATGTTTTATTTTATCAGTGTCGCTATCCTGGATTGAGTGCTTCTACTTTGGTAGAAAAATGTTTATAATTCAATTATACTTTATTGTTTAATTGACTATATTCTTATTGGTTAATTATCTCAGAATATGGGTATTTATTCAAGAGTATTTCGTTGTCATTCTATGTTTGCACTTTGAAGAAGACATTTCAAAAACGTATGTCGTGTGTAAAGCGTTTGTGGACTATCTATTAAACATTGGTTTTGAGTCTTGGTCTGGACCCTTATTTGGATCTCCACTGCGAACTTGGTTTTTGGTGTTGGTACTTTATCGTTCACATCCATCTCCCTGTTTTTGATTTATATTACCCCCTCCAGTAGCCATGGTGACCACGGACGCTTCCCTGATAGGGTGGGGGGGGGGGGCTTTTTCAGGGAAAGACTGCCCAAGGCACCTGGTCAGAGATAGAATGTCATTTGCACATCAACGTCCTGAAGTCGAGAGCAGTGCTTTTAGCGTTGTAGCACTTTCATGACGATTGCGATTCAGACAGACATGTCGGTGGTCTGGTACATCAACAAACGGGAAAACCAAATCTTACCCCTTATGCCGAGAAGCTTTGAGGATTTGGAAGTGGGCTGTGTCTACCGGGCGCTTTCTATTAGCAATGCACATCCTGGGGAAATCCAACGTGATAGCGGACAAACTGAGCAGAGCGATTTTGCTACCCCACGAGTGGTCCCTCAAACAAAATGTGGCAGAAATGATATTCCGCAGATGGGGCCAGCCTTGCTGCGACCTTTTTGCATTTCCGATGAATGCCAAATGCAGAAGCTACTTTGCCCTGAACCCTCCACTGGGGGACAGTCCCAGGGATTCACTTGTGCACGATTGGCCCTCGGGTCTCCATTATGCGTTTCCTCCAACCCCACTGATTCCCAGATTCTTGCTGAAAGCAAAGGGCTCGGGAAGGACAGTTATTCTAATAGCCCCTTTTTGGCCTCGGCAGATATGGTTCCCTTTTCTTCATCAATACCAACTGGAAGAACCTTGGTTTCTGGACCCAGTGCCAGACCTTCTGACGCATTCGTCAGGAGTTCTTCACCCCTCCCTTCAGTCCCTCAAACTGACAGCTTGGCTGCTCCACTTCCCAACCTAGCCAGGTCATATAATCTGCCTTCCGAAGTACAACATATTCTGGTTTCCTCTCAAAAAGTCTCCACTAGGAAACTGTACAATAGTAAATGGAAATGTTTTGTTTACTGGGCCTCTCAACGTGATAGTGATCCCTATGTTGCCCCTCTTGGTATGGTTCTGGAATTTCTCGCAACGATTTTTCAGGAAGGTGCTGCAGCGGCCACTGTTGGAGTTCAATTGGCCGCTATATCTAATTTTCACTTGGGGATTGAAGGATCTAATCTTATGTCACACAGATTATGTAAAGCCTTTTTGAAAGGGGCTCATCACCTAAGGCCACCCATCAGACAGCCAATTGCACCATGGAACCTAAATTTAATATTATCTCAGCTGATGCTTCCCCTCTTTGAGCCTGCATCCTCTTGCCCCTTGAAGTTCATGTCTTGGAAAACATTATTTTTGGTGGCTATTACTTCAGCTCATAGAGTTTCTGAACTTCAGGCTCTTTCTATTAGGCCCCCTTACTTGGTATTTTTTTCTGATAGAGTGTTTCTCAGGACAAATCCCACATTTCTTCCAAAGGTCTACTCCGAGACTAATCTGAATCAGTCTATTGAGTTGTCCACCTTTTTCAGACATCATTCTAATAAAATGGAGTATATGCTACATAAACTTGATGTCCACAGACAATTGAGATTTTACTTGGACAGAACAAAGGATTTTAGAAAATCTGAACAGCTTTTTGTCTCTTACACTGATAATAAAAAAGGTTTGTGTCTAAAGTTACCTTGTCTAAATGGTTATCAGATTGCATAATGTTTGTATACTCTTCAACTAATCAGACCTTAGAATACAAGGTGAAAGCTCATTCCACGACGGCGGTATCCACATCTCTAGCTCACGCAGCTCGTTTGCCTTTGGACAACATTTGTGCAGCCGCCACTTGGTCAAAACCACATACGTTTATCACTCATTACAAAGTGGACAGGGCCTCCAGGGACAGGGCTTCCTTTGGTTCCACTGTTCTCAGGAATGTACTCCCGTGAGCCACCCAGGGTTTGGGTGCTTGGGACGCTACCCACGTGTAAGAACAAACGGCGAGATTCAACAACTTCACATAAAGAAGTTATGTACTTACCATAACGTTCCATGTGAGTTGTTCATCTCGCCTTTGTTCTTACACCCCCCCCCCCCTCCATCCCCCTCCGGGTTCTTGAAGACCGTTTACGACTGGACGTCTGGTTTGGTTTGTCTGATGTCCTTTAGTTCTACCAGACTTTCTTCCCATGGTTAACTGTACATAATGTTTTTATATATACACATATTGACATTTAGGGTATGTTAGGCTGTTCCTTTGTTGCTGGATTCAGCAAACTAGATCTGAGGGTTAGTCAGAGAGCATCATGGGATAGGTACTGTGACCCGAGCTACTGAAAGATCTTGAGTTTGGAAAGCGGCCGACTCGGAGCCGATGGATTGGCTCCATACCCAGATGTAAGAACAAAGGCGAGATGAACAACTCACATGGAACATTATGTTAAGAACATAACTTCTTTATATATATATATATATATATATATATATATATATAGATCTATATATATATCTATATCTATATATATATATCTATATATATATATATATATATATCTATATATATATATATATATATATATATATATATATATATATAGATATATATATATATACATACATATACATATACACACACACACACACACAGATATATCTATCTATACATATATATATATATGTCAGCATATACATATGTACTTCTGAAGACTGAAAATTCACAATCTCGAACTTCATAAGACTGAAGCCTAGAATCCTGAAAACTCAAAATCCTGAATCCCAAAAGACTGAAAACACACAGGACACATATACTGACTTTAAACAACACAAGCCATATTACTTTCCACCAAGTATAACCAGGGGGGCAAGCCCCCCTGCACACCACATGTGGGGGGCTCACACCCCCTGCTACTTAAATATATCAACTCCGAGATTGCACTTCACTACACTATCATGAGTTATGTTGTAGTATAGCAAGTTAAAAGGGAACATTACTAAGGTTGTAGCAGGCAGTCATGAAACATGTGATGGTATGTTTGCCATTCTTTTCTGTGGAGTGCTGTCTCGGAGTTGATATATTTGATTAGCAGGGGTTGTGGGGGTGCAGCCCTCCACTTGGGGGATTTAGGGGGGCTTGCCCCCCTGCTCATGCTTGGTAAAAAGTGCTATGCTTTGTCTTGTATGCATTTCTGTCTATCCTTGTACTGGAATATTGTCATTATTTGTATCCTGCGTGTTTTCAGTCTTTTGGGATTCAGGATTTTGAGTTTTCAGGATTTAGAATTTCTGGGTTTTGGGTTTCAGTCTTATGAAGTTCAAGACTGTAAAGTTTTAGTATTCTGTATTCTGAAGTGAATCCATGCATATACATATATATATATATATATATATATATATGTGTGTGTGTGTGTGTGTGCGTGTGTGTATATATATATATATATGTATATATATATATATATATACATATATATATCACCCATGAAGTAACCATTGATTGCATTTGTACACACAGGCACGTACCAGTATAGTGTAGCCTCCATTGCACTTATGATATTAAACCTCATAAAGACAGATGAAAGATGCATTATCTCAGTACTGCATCCCACCATATTTTGTGTTCTGTAGTACAAGGTACAGTTCATAAACATTTGTCATAACAGTTTGAAAAAGAAAAAAGCCAAAACATAAAATTTCACCACCATGTTTATTACCTACAGCTGCCAGCTTGCAAGCTTTTGCCATACTGCACAAACAACATGCAGCAACTACAGTCAGTGTTGCATAACACGTATCCCAAACATGCAGCTTAACTGTTGCTTGCAAAAAACATAGACCACAGTGGAGCACTCTGTATTGATGTGCTAGTGTGACTGAGCAATGCACAGGTGAAGCATAATATTATTGAAAATCATGTTGCACTAATAACTAGCATCCCATACCAATTTAAAAATATGAGACTATGACTACCACCTCTGCAGAAACACCAGGATATGAGGAGAGTAAAGCCATTTTTCTAAGGAAACGTATGCCCATTCACATGAATATTTTATCAACCCATTGGATAAATATCAAGATTATCAGTTAGAAATTACGTGAAAAGTCAGTTGTATACTTGGAACATGAAAGTACAGTTGAAGAGTTCACACCTAGATCTTTGCCTTGTACTCATATGGCGCATTTGATGTGAAACCACAAGAGCACCTGTAAAACATTAACAGCCAATGTTTTCTCCACATTTTGTGAATAACTACATTTTGGCGTAGGACTCGTACTCAGAGAACCAGCATAGTATATTATTCATAAAAATGTCAACTAAACATTCAGAAGGCTTTTCACATCCTTTCTCACAAAATGATTTTCTTGGAATATTTGCTGGACTCTGCCTTGGGAAGATCCTTTCTTCCTTCAGACAATGTAGACTTGATTCAACAGTTCTTTCTGAGTGTCTCAAGTCAGAACCATACATCTGCAAGGGAGTTTCTCAGGATTCTGAGGCACGTAGCATCAGTAATTTTTATTCTTCCTCTTGCCAGACTACCATAAGGAAAATGTAAGGGTATCTCCGATCAGTCTGGACTCAACTTCTACACCCTTTGTCCTTTCAAATCCCAGTTCTGTGGTTTGTAAAGAAAGAGATTGGATGGTGGGTGGATTAGATAGCTTGCAACCCAGGTGTACCATTCTTCCATTCGACACCCCCACCAGTCAATCACTGCAAAATATTCAAACATGGTGTGGGGTGCAGTTTCAAAAGGGGGAGCTGTGGGAACCTGTAGGCAGACAGAAGCACATAAATATCAAAGAGATGTAGGCAGCTGTCAGTTCTTTGAAGGTTTTGAATCATCTCTGGCCCCCCAGGTCCTATACAAGTGTTGACAGAGAATACCACAGTCATGTAGTACGTAAACAGGAGGCTACCAGATCTTATCCCCTTTGCAAACTAGTTATGGTAGCAACTCAGCACAGTTTGATTCTTCAGGCTTCACGTATTATGTCCAAACAAGACTTGGCTGCAGACAAACTCAGCAGGACCAGTACAGAACCCTGTGGATGGAAACGTCTTCCCAGTGTCTTCCAAGAATTACTCCAACTGTACGGATCAGCCAAAGTAGATCTGTTTGCCTCCCATCAGAGCAGATCAATAAAAAAATTTGCCCCAGGACTTGCACAAAGGTCTGAAAGATGGATAATTTCTCCTTCCCATGAAGGGGAATGTTGCTGCATGCTTTTCCACACTTTCCACTGCTATCAATGGTTGTTCTAAAGATCCAGGAGGCCTCTCCAAAAATGTTGCTTTTGACTCCCTTTTGTCCAACGCACCAGTGATTCTCCCTTCATTTCAGTTTGGCTAAGGGCAGTTCCCACAAGCTTTCATATGGACTGGATTTACTCACAAAAGATGAGGAGTTTGATGCATTCCAGTGTAGAAATTCTTAAACTGACTGCCTGTTTGACAGAAATTTGATACCTTTAAGGCACTTTGATGTACAGCAGGTATTAAAGGAAGCACAAAAACTTGCCACTAGAAAGTCGTGTATGTACAAATGGAACAGATTTTCTCTTTGATGCCAGTCAAAGAACCAGGATCCACTTGAGGCCTAGTTGCCTGTGGTTTTGATTTGTGTGAGTTACTGTCCATTGGCCTTTCCTACTCCTCTAAGAAGTTATACTTATTGGCCATTTATGCTTGTTTGCTCTTTTATCTCCTTTTCTAACAGAGCTTAAGCGAAGCAGTTATTGAAAGGGATGTTACACCTGGAAATAGGTGGCTCCTCCATGGGCTCTGAACTTTGTGTCTTAGAAGCTTCCTCTGTATCAGTCTGACCCAGCCCATGAGGCTGAAGTAAGGTTCTTAACTTGGAAGACAGTTCTAGCCATTGCTCTGACATCTGCTAGGAGAGTGCAAGCTCTTTTCAAGTCAGTCATTCTTTTGTTTTCTGTAGGGACAGTGTTTATTTGAGAATAAATTCTGTCTTTATGCCTAAAATGGTCTTGAGTTTATTTTAAGCCAGACTGTTAATGTCAAGAGTTTTCTTTCTTGAACCAAAGAACAAGGGAGAAAGGATCCTTCACACATTAAATGCCCTCATGCAGCTCGAATACTACCTAGACAAAATTTGAACCTTCAAGAAGGCTAGTTAGCTGTTTCCCTTTTATGAAGGAAAGAGGAAAGGAGATAAACAGTTTCATAACAGACCATTTCCAGGTGGTTATCTCATATTATACAATGCCTCCTCTAAAACGTGCACGCTGATTGGCCAGCCCAACCAGCGTGCCCGTTGTAAATCCCTCAATATACTAACGGAAAAAGGTCCGTCGCCGGACTTTTCCGTTAGTATAAAACACTGTCTCGCTATGTTAAAAGAGTTTAACATAGCGACACAGGTTTAAAAAAAGCAACGCAGATCTCCGTTGCTTTTTTTAAAGCTGTCTCGCTATGTTAAACTCCTTTAACATAGCGACATAGTAAAGCAACGGAGATCTTGCGATCTCCGTTGCTTTTAACCTGTCTGCTATGTTAAATGAGTTTAACATGCGAGACAGTTTAAAATAAGCAACGGAGATCTCCATTGCTTATTTTAAAGCTGTCTCGCTATGTTAAACCCATTTAACATAGCGAGAGTAAAAGCAACGGAGATCTTGCATTCTCCGTTGCTTTTCACAACTCTGATGTACTGCGTAGGCATCGCGGTACATCAGAACTACTGGAACACCAGACAGCTGCGGAAGGGCAGCAAAGAGGCATTATACAATGCCATTATTTAAGAAAAGTAATTATTTCTTTTCTTAAATAATGTCATTGTATAATAGCAATAACCCACTTCTGGGTATGGGTAATGCTGGATTTACCCACGGTTGTCTTTGTTTGGTCCCTCGGGCTTCGCCCTCGGGACCAAACCACTCCAACCGTGGGTAAATCCAGCATTACCCACACCCAGGCGTGGGTTATTGCTATACTATTGCATTGCGGTATGCTCACTATAATAAGTAAATTTCACGCAGAGTTACAGCCCATTCCACAAGGACTTTGGTTTCTTTACTGTCTTTCTGGAAATGGGTAGATTGTAGAAGTATTCTGGAGGCAACAACATGATCTTCTCTGCAAACTTTTACAAAAACAGTGCAAACTGCATTCTTCAGGCCCAGAACTGGCTTTGCTAGGGCGATTCTCAAGGGTTTCCTGGAGTCTTAGATTATTGGCCTCTTCCCTAAGTTATGGTAGTCTACCCATGTAGCTTAGGATACTGAAAAAATTATCTATGAACATAGTACAGTTGTAGAAGTCAAACTTACCATAGCAGTAGATGTTCTAATAGATCACTGTTGCAGTAAACTCCCCTCCCTCCAGTCCCTTTTTGTTGCTTATATTGTTTGGGGGTTGCAGGTATATAGATAGATTTGTCCACCTTTTTTGCATGTAATGACCGACTGGTTTCTTTTTTAAAACAACTTTATTGAATTATTGCTTGCGACAAAGGCAACATTAAATTTATATAAAAGTTATCAAATTATATTAAGTTCACATTTACAACCATTATACATCACATATATTGGTCTATACTATATAATCAAAGCAACATTACATAAATTGTTCAGTTCTTGCCTTCTCTTAAACCTTATTCCTCCTCCATAACATTTTTCTGCATGTATTGTTCCCACAATTTCCATTTTATTCTGTGTAATTTACTCCTAACCTTTTCTATTTCCTGTTCTTTTATCACTGTTACAATATTCACTACTTCAACTGTACTTGATTTAGACTTTGATTTTTTTTTTTCATTTTTTTTTTTTGGAAGCCACCAGAATTAAATTTAGCTAAAGTCCTACTATGTCTAGACAATTCAAATCCTGTATCCCAGCTCAAAAAATAATTTCTTAGCTACAGTCATTTCTTGCCCAGTATTCCAGACAGGGTACTATCTAGGGATTTTTTAAAGTCTGCCAATTCATTATGCTCTCACGTACCTCTTTCTTCCCCATTACACCTCCAGTGTGTGCCATCTAAGTGAGGAAAATTTCTTTGGAGTCTGCTTAAGGTATAAGTATATGTTCAAACATCTCCAGGCAAAAATCCTATATCTTCTAGATTATGTTGTATATTTGGAAGCCATACATACGTCCTCCCATTGTTTCTTTGTGAATTGCTTATCTAATCTTTCTTCACAATCTTTTCTGACTGCCTCTGATTGATTCCTATAGTTATAATGGAATATTTTGTATGCCTGACTAATTATTCCTTTAATAGCAGCTTCTGTTCTAGATTTAAATAAAAAACTCAACCAGTGCAGGTCTTTCATTTAGAATTCTCCTATCCCTTCCTCTTTGTCTGTACTGTGGTATCGATCACTGATAAGGAAGGCAATCCAAATGTCTCCTTGTCCTCTTCATATTATGTTACCTTTCTGTCTCTTATTATTTGTTCCCAGTACCTTTGTTCCTTTGCCAGCTTCCTCCAGTAAATTCCACCCCCCCCATTACCTAGTCTCTGTACTCCTAATTGTAGTCATCCCTATCAAGAGAATCTCCTTTCTCCCTTTCCGTGTTGGCTTTGATCTTTGTATATTTTCTGATACTATATGACTGCTGTTCTCCTTATGGATCTGTGTCCAGAATCCAACTCTTTCCTTATTTCTTGAATTGCCCCCCCCAACTTCATCATCACCCCGTTCCATTTTGAATTGTAGTTTTCTGTTTGTGTTCTGTATGAGCCTTAACTGTGTAGCTCTAAAGTACCCTTCAGATCAGGTAATCCTAAACCTCCTTGTTCTTTTTGAAGGATCAACTTATCCCACTTGACTTTTGCCCTCTTACTCTCCCAAATAAAATCCTTCAATTCTTTATTAATTACTGTCCATAGCTTCTCCTCTGGTTGATAGAAATTTGCCTAACCTGTGTATAAATCATCATTGTCTTCTCCTTTTGGCTTTTCCCGTAAGGGACTAAAAACATTTTTACTGCTTATATCTTGCTGTCCATACCCATAAGCAAGAGCTTCCAGTTTCTCAGTTTTGTATTATCTTTTGTCCTTAGCTGCCATAACAGAATGCTTTTTAATCCATACTCCTAAATACTTCATTTTATTGCGTCCCCTATTGCTGAACTAATTCATGTGTAAGTACATAGTGTATAACTATGGCCTTTGATTTATCTTCATTAGTTTTATATCCCGAGTAAACTTGTTACTGTCTCTGTTTACAACACTGAGATGTCCCTTTTAGGTACCATCAGGCACACAGTAATGTCATCTGCAAATAAATCCAACTTTTCTTGAACTGCATACCATTTATATCCTTGAATTTTTGAGTCCCTTATTTTCTTTGCAGTGGTTCTAAATATAATGCAATTAGCAAGCTGTTTGGTTTGTTTCTTAGCATCATTGATGTTCTTCGTGTTTCACTGTTGCAGTCATCACATTTGGGTTATCTGCTTGCAGTAGCCCTCAGTCGGCCTGATTATCAAAGTCTTGGGTCCTGCGTTGGTTGCTTTCTCATCTTCCATGACGTCAGGTTGTCAGGGGTATAAAGCATGCAGCCGACACCATTACATCATTCTTTCTTGCCGTGCGGTGCCCGAAGCAGAAGCAGTTCACAAGTGCCGGTCGGCCGACTCCTGAAATTTTTGTTTTCGAGTTTCAGAATCGAAGTCTTCAACTAAAGCTAAGTACCCCGTTGGGGAAACTTTTTCTTGCTCTAAACCGATGTCAGTAAAAGTCAATAATTGTATTTCTTGTGGAAAGCAAATACCTCATAAAGATTTTCATTCGTTCTGTATTCCTTACCTAGGCCCTGACCACAACATACCTCGCTGTCAGTTTTGTGCCTTATTTAAACAATGAACTATTCGTCGTTGGTATATTTACGCTTCTAAATATTTTGGTACTCGGTTCAATTACCCAGATATGGCTTCGGTAAGCCACCCAACTACTGACATTCTGAAAAAACACAAAGATAAAGACAGAGACAGGCTGCCTAGGTCCAAAGCTGCCGACGACTCTTCTCCTAAGCTAGTCGCCAGTTCACCGGTACTCAGTGAGGCGCTTTTGCAGCCCCTGATACCCGCTACTTCAGATTCGCAGGCTTCTACTGAGACCCATTTGGAGTCTGGTATGCCGCGAGATGCTTCAACTGTGGAACCTGCGGATGTCTCTACCTTGGATGGGTCCAGCCGCTGTGCAGGCACCGGCTTCTGAGGGTGTATTCAGGCCTACTGACTTGCATATTAAACCGACCCCATCTTCTTCTTCAAGGCCTAAAACTCGATCCATGCCTAGAAAACCGACGCCCAGACTGCATGGTAAGGCCTCTATGCCTAAAAAAACAAATGATAAGAATGGCTGAAGACCTTATTACTTTAATTAGGGGAAGCCAACCTTCCCCCTCTAAGAGACCTAGGTCTGAATATGCTTATGATTCTTCTGATCAGGATTCTGAAATTTCTGTTTCCTCTGATGACCAGGATTTACCCTTATCTACCTATGAGGTTTCTGATGCAGTGGACTCTATTCTACTTCCCCTACAGAGGATTTCTCTTTTGGTGAAACCTTGCATACTCTTAGGGAGCATTTTCGCTGGGAAAGCCAGGATTACTCTGATTCTAAAAAGAGGCTTAGGGATTTCTTACTCCTGCCTTAACACAGGCCTTTAGCTATCCCCCCTGTACTGGACATTGTTGATGATACCTTTTCGGAATCTAGCTTGGCCCCAGACTCCTTACCTTCTGCTCCTAGAAAACCAGATAGATATTACAGGGACCCTGACTCTCACAAGTTCCTCTTTAAAAATCCTACTGCGGATCCTGAGACCATTTCACAGGGACCGAAGGGCATTAAGGCTACTACTGCCAAAAATCCTACCCCCTCTGATCGAGATTCCAGGGAGCTGGATAGATGGGGTAAGAAGGTATACACTTCTGCAACCTTGGCCATTAGGGCCTTAAACTGCCAGTTTCATATGTTAAAGTATCAGCAGCATATTATTGGATTGCTTAAACAGAAAATGATGTTGATTCCTGACTGTGCTGAAAATAAGGATTTACAGGATTTAATGTATTCTGCTGAACAAGTTGGAAAACATAATTTGCAATGTGGTTTTGATTCACTAGAGGCATCTTGCAGGGCTGCTGTCACTGGGACTGTACTTAGAAGGCATGCTTGGCTTAAGGAGCAATCTTTGCCAGATCAAGTTAAAGCTAAATTGCTGGATGCTGCCTTAAACCATGACCGCCTCTTTGGCAACAAAGCAGTAGTAGTACTCAAAAAGATGGAGGAAAAAGCTAAATCTATGCAAACTGTTAAAGATTTCCTGCAAGTACAGCCTCCAAGATTTAGTAGGCATTGGCCCTCTAAGAATTGGTCTTTCTTGCCTCTTCCAGGCCTTCTCAGTCCAAACCCAGAACCAGCAGAACACCCAGGCTTCAGTCACAAGGTACGCACAGGACTAAGCAGTGGGGGGCTCCCACTTCCAAAGCAGGGAGTAGTAAGACTCCCTCCTATGTTAAACTGTCTCAGTGACTTAATTTTATAAACTTCCAAGCCCTTCTCAACTGACTGCTCCTTTAGGGGGAAAGATTGCTCTGCAGGCAAAAAACTGTGTTTTAAATGTAGTTTCCCAAGGATACACATTCCACTTCCACACCTTGCCAACCCTAAACGGTTGGCCAGATCTACCCCCAAATCAGTGGGCAGAGACTCAAAAGCAAGTTCTCTTTCTCTTAAGTATAAGGGCTATTCAAACTGTCCCAGAAGAGGAAAGGGGACAAGGTTTCTACTGAAGACTTTTCCTGGTGCCCAGAAAAGACAACTCCTGGCGTCCTATCCTGGATCTCTCTAGCCTAAACACTTTTTTGGTGATCCCAAAATTCAAGATGCTAACTCTTCACCAGTTGCTTCCTATGCTAGGCAAGGGTGCCTAGTTGACAACACTGGATTTAAAGGAAGCCTACCTGCACATCCCATTCAGGGAATCTTGCAGAAGATAACCTACGCTTCAAAGCAGGCTACATGCACTATTAGTTCTCTGCACTGCCCTTTGGCTTATCTACTTCGCCCAGGGTATTCACAAAATGCCTAGCTCCAGTCATTGCATTTTGCAGGCAAAGAAATATTCAAATATACCCATACCTGGACGATTGTCTAATTCAGGCAGAAAGCCAGGACATACTTTTGAATCATCTGGCGTTTGTACAAAAGGTGCTAACTTGT
Organism: Protopterus annectens; assembly: GCF_019279795.1. Classification (NCBI taxonomy): domain Eukaryota; kingdom Metazoa; phylum Chordata; order Ceratodontiformes; family Protopteridae; genus Protopterus; species Protopterus annectens. The sequence goes on from NC_056731.1 coordinate 928,448,491, forward strand.
CTGGGGTACACCATAAATGAAAATAAGTCGCATCTTGTACCCTGCCAACAAATTATATTCCTGGGAGCAAGCTAGAACACAGCTTCCCAGATGGCTTTCCTCACACCAGAGAAACAAGTTAATTTGACAGCTTACTTCATGCTAATGGCCACAAAGAGACTGCTATCTGCAAGACAAATACTGCAAGCCTTGGGGTTCATGGCCTCCTGCATTCTCTTAATTCCATATGCAAGACTGCATATAAGGAAACTACAATGGTATCTCAGAAGCCTATGGTGTCAACATTCTCAGGATCTAGAAGCAATGATTCCTGTCATACCTTGCCTACAGTTAGAGTTTCTTTGGTGGGCAGAGGTCTGCCACCAAAACAAGGGACTGCCATTCACTCTACCCTCATGCCGCCCAAACCCTAACAGATGCATCAGACTATGCATGGGGGGCTCAGTTGGCAGGGAAGTGCATTCAGGGCAAATGGAACCCAAGTCAAATGCACCTACATATCAATCAAAAAGAAATGTTAGCTGTACAGAATGCTCTGACAGCCTTCAAGGGCCAGATTCTTTCAGGACAATTAATGGTAAAGACAGACAACACAACTGTTATGTGGTACATAAACAAACAGGGGGGAACCAACGCATACCCTCTCTGCAGACTAACCTTGGCTCTGTGGAACACAGCCTTGAGCTACCAAGTGCACCTACAGGCTCAATTCCTGCCAGGAAAGCTAAATACACCGGCAGGTGAACTAAGCAGAAATCTCATGGACCCACACGAGTGGAAACTGGAACCCAAGGCAGTCAACATGTTGATAAACAAATGGGGGAGCCCAGATATAGACCTGTTTGTCTCCCCCCAGAAGAACCAGTTGGACGAATTCTGCACAAGGACTCCCCACAAACAAGCTTGGAAAGTGGATGCCCTGTCCTTCACCTGGAAAAATCTTATCAGTTTATGCCTTTCCTCCTTTGCCTCTCCTCCCCAAGGTACTACTAAAGATCAAACAGGACAAACCAAGGACGATACTGATTGCACCAGACTGGCCATGCCAGCACTGGTACCCCCTCTTGCGCAGTGTGTCACTGCTGGCTCCATGGCACCTACCCCAGACCCCTACCCTGCTATCCCAGCAGGAGGGCCAGATTCTGCACCCTCAGCTTCAAACCCTGAACCTGGCAGCGTGGCTAATTACCTGATTTCTCCTTTACCATCCCTCAGTAAACAAGTGTTGGATGTCATTCTGGAGGCAAGGAGGCCTAGTACTAGAAAATCTTATGCTGAAATATGGAAAAAATTCTGTTCCTGGAACCAAGCTCAGGAGATGGGCACAGCTGCGCCCAATTTACCTCAGATTCTTCAATACTTAACTGAGATGCTTCACAAGGGCCTTTCCTTTTCCTCCATCAAAATTCATGCCTCAGCCATTTCGGCTCATTACAACACAGAACCACCCCTCTTCACTCATCCACTACTCAAGCAGTTCCTCTGAGGGGCCAAAAACTTAAGACCACACAGGAGAGCCCCAACTCCAGCCTAGGACCTTAACTTTGTATTGGAAAAACTCACTCTGCCTCCTTTTGAGCCAGCTGCAAGTGCAGAATTGAAATTCCTTTTTTGGAAAACAGCCTTCCATTTAGCCATCACTTCAGCAAGAAGGGTGTCTGAATTACATGCCCTCATGGCAGTGGAGCCCTTCATCATCTTTCATGTGGACAGGGTGTCTCTCAGGACCAGTCCCTCCTTCATGCCCAAGGTTTATTTATTTGTTTATTTATTTTTATTTATTTATTTAACATTTGTTGACCGGGAATGTCCGACTAGGTTCCACAGAGCCTGTTTTCAGCGGAGGCCCGGGGAGAAATGCTCCAGATGCATGTCTTTGGAAGGTAGTATCCAGTGTGGCTCTTAATCAGTCCATTCATTTGCCAACCTTCTTTTCTAATCCACACAACAAAGGGGAACGTATACTACACTCCTTAGATGTGCACAGACAACTTAGATTTTACTTGGACAGGAATAAACCTATCAAGAAATCTGAACAGCTGCTGGTGGCATTTGCTGCAGGGGCAGAGCGGAAGGCCATTTCAAAGCAAGCTATTTCTAAATGGATAGGCCATTGCATTAATTTCTGCTATAAGCACCATGGAAAACTACTCCACAGAGGATAAGACCACATTCTACCAGGGTTGTATCTACCTCTACAGTCTTTCTCAGAGGTGTCCCTATTAGGAACATCCTAGAAGCTGCTAACTGGAGATCTGTACATACTTTCACCAAGCATTGCCATTTGCCAATTTTCTCTAAATCCAGAGCTAGTTTTGCCACTGCAGTCTTGCAGGGCCGTATAGCTGTTCCTAATGCTATCTAAATTCCTCCTCCCATTCTTAGCTTTGGGAATCTACCCAAATGTGATGACTGCAACAGTGAAACATGAAGAACTTAGTACAGTTGTGTACACTTACCATAAATGTAGATGTTCGAGTGTGTTCACTGTTGCAGTCCTGGTTACCCTCCCTCCAGCCCCTGACTTCTTTTGGCTATATCTCTATTCCTTTTTACTATGCTTAAAAGCTTTTTGGTGTATTTGCTTTTTTGTTGGAGGTATAACCTTGTGTGTGTGTGTGTGTGTGTGTGTGTGTGTGTGTGTGTGTGTGTGTGTGTGTGTGTGTGTATATATATCTATATATATATATATATATATATATATAATTGCTTCCCATTAGGGGGGGCACCTGACATTTCAGGCAAGAAAAACTGATGTAATGGTGTCGGCTGCATGCTTTATACCCCTAATGACCTGACATCATTAAAGATGAGACAGCAACCAACGCAGGACCCAAGACTTAGATAATAAGGCCGATTGAGGGCTACTGCAAGCAGATAACCCAAATGTGATGACTGCAACAGTGAATACACTCGAACATCTACATTTATGATGTGTACACAACTGTATTTTCTGGACTCTTGCCTCCCTCCTGGACAGAAAATGCTGTGAAGCTTTTTGCTCTCCATTGGTCTTTCTTATGGAGCTCTGCTCGAGATCATGAGACTTGGACTGTGTGGAAGGCCCCTTAACTGTTGGATGGTTGCAGTGGAGGTATAACAGCATGTAGCTTCAGGCTACTGCAACAGTGATTTATTCCAACGTCATGTGCTATGATAAGTTTCAGTTACACAACTTTACATCCCCTAAGACTTCTGAGTTCTTCCGCTGCACTATGGCTTCTCCCAGTTTTAATTTTGCTGTTTGTTTAGAATCCTTATTCTCATGGAAGGAGTGGACCCCCAGGTTAAAGTGTTTTTAATCTCATGCATTTAGGACATTTGCCAGGAATTTGTTTTAAGTCCACGTTTGTTTTCATGTTTATTGATGTTTAGATGATATTTTATATATATGTAAGTCTTTACTGTGTCTGTGTGTGTGTGTGCGTTTGTGTATCTGTAACTGTACTCACACAAATATATATAATGTATGTGTTTGCAGAGTCTGTGGAATAGTAATCTTATAATCATTTTATAGGTTAAGCCGTATAATATCTACATAACAGTGGCTTATCCTCCTGACACTGATACACCAGGATTTGCTGAAGAGAATAAAACAAAGGTAAATATTTAAATTGCACTAGAGATGTGTATTATTTCATAATCTCTGATTTTTGTGGCTTTATAACTAAAACAGTATTGTCCATAATTACATTTTTTTATTGATGTAGTCCAGTTGTAATTTTATTTCCCCAAGTACATCCCCTTAGTTGAAGTAGAGAATATCAATTGTGAATGAATGGTTTAGAAAGACAAGTTATGATGTTATCTACACTTTTGTGTACAATGGCATGAAGGTGCTGCATTCAAGTACTACTAGGGTAGTATTCAGATCCCCAGTGCCAAACACAGATGTCTGTATCAGTCTGTGAAAAGTACTGAATAGCTGATGTGTAATCAGTAGTGCAAAATGTAAATTTAAAAAAAAGTAGTTCATGGAGCACAGAACAGTTAATAGTATTGCAACATGTATGTCTACCCTCCAAAAATGGCATCTCTGTCAGAGTCAGTGTACAGCAGTTAAAAATGTAAGTAAAGTAGGTGTGGCAGATGTTAAAGTCATATAACCAGACACCACATAATTTAGACCAAACTGCAGTATAATGTTGAGTACAGAGATGCAAGCGTGCTGCACCAAAATATATAGGATAAAAAAGTGCAAATACATGCAACACAGTGTTTCAGGAATGGATGGGCAGTCATGTGGAGCACATAGGAAGCCAGTAAAAGAATAAGATGTATCCAAATGACAGTGAAGCAAATAAAGCAGATTAGTCTTGTATGTATAGATACACCCCCAGAATCATAAGTGCAAAACTGTAAAACAAACGCACAGTGATAAACGACAAATAGAGGAAGTAATGCCGTAGAAGGTACTAGTGTAGATCCTGTCAATAATATCCAAATGTGCATGAGGCACTGACAACATTCACAAAGATATGCGTTTTGTATATATAACATCCATGGAGTACCTATTGGTTGCATTTGTACCCAAAGCCACATGCCAGTACACTGTAGCCTTCACTTCACTTGTACAATAAAACCACATAAAAACAGATAAAAGATGCATTATTATTATTATTATTATTATTATTATTATTATTATTATTATACAGAATCCAACCATATTTTTGCCTGCAGTGTATGGCACATTTCATAAAATATAGTCATAAGGATTTGAAAAAGAAAAAAACACAACATTCTAGTACCATGGTTACCAGCCATCGCTACCAGCCAGCATGCGCTTGCCACATTACACAGTGCTTCACCCACATTGCTCAGGAGTCACATCCTGAGTTTTCTGGTGACTCAGGTGACTTCCTTCCCACCCAGAGTGATATTTATGAAGAGGCAAGTTAACTTTCCACATGAGCCCCTCACCCTGATATCAGCCTTAATGAGGGAGGAAGGGTTCCTGCAGTCATCTCTGGAAGGCCCCAGGTTTTGTGAGATCCTTGGTTTAATGCAGCTGGGGTGTTTCTGGACAACAGACCCTCCCCTGATGAGGAGATGCTCTTTGAGGCATTCAGGGACTACCCGCTGTACCCCCTTGCTGACTGCATAGTGGACCTGATAGTTGGGAGGGCTTGGTGGGAGCTATACATTACAGAAGCTATTCCACAAAAGCCATATAAAGTCTTTCACCTCCATCACCAGCTCCCCCCATTCCACCCCAGAACAGGCTACACTGGGGTAAGACCCATTGAAGGCTTCCATTATTGTAATAGCTGCCACTGAAAGATTGCTGTCCAACATTCAAGCTGTTCATCCTTCCAGCAAGGAGTCAAGCTTAGTGGATAGAATGGGGAAGCAAGCCTATGGCTTAGAAACCTTCGCCATGAAGGCATTAAATTAACTCACACATGTGACACACTTCCGAACAGATCTATACAAACATGCCTTGGACTCTTCTAGAAAGCCTGCCATACGTGAGTATGGCAAACTCTGAGGTGGCTAGCATGCTTATTATATCCAATGCTCAATAAAACTGATACATTACTAGGTTGATGGAGCAGTCAGAGCAGCAGGAGTAGGCTGTACCATGAGGTGCCATGCTTGACTTTCTCTGTGATTGGTATCTCTTTTTAACGACTCTTATGACAGATCATTGTTGTTTGGTCTCAAAGTTAAAAAGTTACAAGAGAGGGATCAAGAAGGCAAGATACTGTCTGCCCTGGACGTCCAATTTGAGCCCCCTCAAAGATCTTTTAACAGGAATCAGAAAAGTTCGAAGTCACTCTGGTTTAGGAAATCCCAGTGCCCCCCCCCCCCTTTTCAAATTGAGGCAAACACAGAAGAAGAGACCTCTCTAATGGGCTTTACCCAAGGATCTACAAAATCAGGGATTTCAAAATCTGGGATTTCAAAGTCCTTTCTACAGAAATCCACCACAACTTCCCTAAAGGATTGCATGCATGACTGCTCCAGTCTGGAGGTATTTTGGGACCGGCAGTCAATACCCAGAGGCATTAATGGCCATCACAGAGGACAACTAATATCCAGAGGTTACATGGTTTCCTTTTCATTGACAGAAAAATCTTCACTCCCTGCCTTTTCCAAACATTCCACCCCATCAAAGATTTTTGTTTTGGATCTCCCGATATTTTCTGGATCCCTTCACTGCCTCCATTTCTTCAGTTTTGGAATTTATTTCTTCCATGTGTGATTCAGACTCTGTACCTTTAGGAGCAAAGTAACTAGTTGGTTTCCATTTACAATTTCCACATTGTCTTCCCTTCTACTTCCCTCACAGCTCAGGAAGTATGTAAAGCATTCCTGAAAGGCATTTTTCTTCTATGACCCTTCTTCAAAGACCCCACTTTAACATAAGACCTAAATTTGTTCCTGGAAACACCGACATCCTACCTTTAAATTATCTTTTTCTGCAAACTACAAATTAGACCTTCAGATTTGCATGCTTTGTCCTCCTTGAAACCCAGTTTTATTTTTTCATAAAGACTGTGTTGCTCAGAATCAATACATATTTTATGCCTAAAGTAAGTTCAGAGTCCAACCTCAACCATAATGTACAACTCCTGGTCTTCTTCCCAAATTACACCAGTCACATCTTGGATTTTCACAGACAATTGCGTTTCTTTTGGCACTGAACAAAGACAATCAGGAAAGATTCTCAATTGTTCATTTTATTTGTGCCTTCTAAGCTAAGGCATAGGGTGTCCAAATTAACACTGTCTGGGACGGCTTTCATCCTTTGTGTACCAGTCAAAGAATAAAACCTTACTGACGAAACTAAAGGCCCATTCAGCTAGGTCTGTTGCTGCCTCCACTGCCTTCAAGAATTTCTCATTTGATGACATTTGTGCAGCAGCAACTTGGTCTATATCGATACCTTCTCTAAACATTAAAAGTTGGGCATATCTCCAGGTCCATATTTGCCTTTGGACCTACCATCCTTAAGGGCATCCTTTTGCATTTCCACAAAGGAAAGCAGGTAGATGGAGATTCTGTCCAACGTTTAAAGCAGCCAGATGGGATTATCTAGGATACAGTACTTGTGTACTTACTGTAATGCTCGATCTCTGTCATCCCTAGTTGTCTGCATCAGCAACCCACACACTGTCCCCTAACATATTGTCACAGTTTCTCTGCAGAAGTGGCTAGTTATAACAACCTTGAAGCTTGTCTAGTGTTCTCTAGTCCCTTCCAGTTTATTCTGTCATCTCCTTTTTTTGAGATAAGTAGCAAACTCAGTCTGAGAGTAAACAGGAGACAGATGCATTATGGGTGTAGGGGTAAAAATACGAGCTGGCAGTCTTGAAGTGAAAAATTGCTAGATTGGATCCGCCCAGAAGTGAATTCTCAAAAGTTGAAGTGGACAGACTAGGGATGATAAGAATCCACCGATGTTCATCATATTGATTACTGCAGCAGTAACCTTAGCTATATGAGTTATATCTTGCCATGGAAATAATAGTCGGCCAGCTTTCAAAGCTTTAGGTCATCTTCCATGTGCCCAAACAGGCAGCTCAAGCTGAGATGATTTAAAGACAAGTATGGGCACCAAGCCCTTCAGAGCTTTACTGCTGCTGACTAGTACACTCCTATGAAGCTTTCGAAGGTCAGCTTGTGGTATTCCTTTGTGGGTAGATAAGTTCCCTTTGGGGAAAAACCTTCCATTTGGTAATTTTGCTTATTATTTATACTTTCCTCTTCAAGAAAGTTATTTTAAAGCTAAGAGTTTGCATTTTAACAGACTGTCACAAGAGTGTACTGTACTTATAAACAGATGTGGTCTTTTTTCCTGTCAGTTTAAAAGTTTTATTTTATTTTTATTTTATTTATTTAACATTTGTTGACTGAGAAAGTCCGACTAGGTTCCACAGATCCTGTTTTCAGCGGAGGCCCGGGGAGAAACGCTCCAGAAGCATGTCTTTAGAATGTGGGAGGAAACCAGAGTACCTGGAGGAAACCCACACGAACGCAGGGAGAACATGCAAACTCCACACAGAAGGCACCCCAGCCGAGAATCGAACCAGAGAACCTCTTGCTGTGAGGCGACAGCATTAACCGCTGCACCACTGCGCCGCCCAAAAAAAGTTGTTTAAAGTAACTTAAAAAGCATTTTTTTCTCTGGAAAAAAATGTGTATTCTACTTTGTAGGGCTGCCATAATGATTCAAAGTGCTTTTTACTGTGTTTGTGTGGGGAAAAAACTTAGAATCTGAAGTAGTTAACTTCATTTGTCAGCAACCTTTGGGAATCAGATCCGACCTCGGATCCGAGCCGGCAATCTTTCATAGCTTAGATCTGAGCTCCTAGCTCCTTCCCTTCACCCATAATCCCCTGCCAACCCTGACTGACCTCAGATCTAGTTTGCCGCGCTTCTTGTCAGCAGCTAGGTTTTGAGCTCCTGGTGTCATAGGGTTTTTGTGAGAGTTTTTCAATTTTTTTATTATCTCCTTAAGTTGAGTGAGTGTTGTGTGGTCAGGTTCCCTTTTTTGACTAAAACTGCCCTAGTTAATGCCTCCTTTTTAGTTGAAACTTACCCTCCCTCCCCTTCGCTGGTCGTAGCATTCTGTGTGTTGTGTGTTTGGGACCTAATGAGTGGATCTTTATTTAATATGTCTGAGGCCCCAAAACCCATCTTTTCCTTGTGCACCAAGTGTGGCCATAAGCTCTCCCCAGCGGATGGCCACACTCGGTGTGTGCAGTGCCTTGGGGTTGAACACCTTTCCTCTGGGTGTTCCATCTGCACGGCATTCAACCCCAGGGCACTGAAGGACCGGAGGTCGAAGCTGATCCTAGCGGGACTTTTGCCCCTGGATTTGGCTTCAGCCTCCGGTGCTTCTGTGGCCTCCTCCCCGGCTTCAGCGGCGGCCACCCCTGCCTCTCTCCCTCCGGTCGGGACTCAAACTCCCGCTGCAGCTCCGGAGGAGAGGGAGGCCAGGAAAGAAAAAAGGAGGGAGAAGCACCACAAGTGGCGGGCCTAGGCCTCCGCTTCGGCCCCCCCCCCCCCCGGCTAAGCAGTCTTCTCCCTCCAGGGCTTCCCGGTCTCCCCCTTCTCGAATCTGGTCTCCGTGCTTCTCACCGGGCCCCGAGGAAGAGGAGACCCAATTTCCGTTGAGGTCATCGAGGTGGCATTCCCGACCAGCCTCGGTGGCCTCGTCAAGATCGACTCGCAGCCATTCCGATGCAGATTTGGACCGGATGATGCGAAGGTTTCTCCAGGCCCAACTGCAGATGGGGGGGGGGGGGCTCGACACCTTTCTTTGCCCCGATAGCTCCTTCTCCGACCCGCTTCCCGGGTTCGGAGCCGAGCAGCCTTGGAGCCAGAGGTGGGTCGGCGCCGACAGTATCTGGTACTTCGGCGCCGACTCTTCCCTTGAGCCTGTCGGGTCCGTTTTTGTTGGAAACGGGCTCTCGGAGCCGTGGGCTGAGCGTCAGATCCGAGGGAATCACTGTGTCTTCGGCTCCATCTAGGTCGGAGCACACTGGCGCCGACCCTGATCCGTCCATCGGATCCGAGCGAGGGCCTGCTCTCGGATCCGAGAGAGAGCGGCTCTCCTTCGGCTTTCGATGTGGTGGAGAGGGTACTGTCGAGTGCTTCCAGGCCCCCGGTCCTTGCTATGGCTCCGCCCCGCACTCCCTCTCTGTTGGGTCCGGCTTCCATCACGCAGCTCCAGGGACAGCCTGCTTTGATGTCCCAGGTCGTTCCCTTGGAACAGGACGTGGCTGGTGAGACGTCCTCGGACAGCCCCCCCAAGGATGTCCCTCACAAGCGAAAGTGCAAGAGGAGGCACGTGGACTCCCTCGAGTCCTTGACTGATGACATGGATTTGGATGAAGGGGAAGGCTCCCGTAGGTCACCCCCGAGGATGTCTCCTTCGGAGACATCATGGAAATGCTCAGGATAAGGGGGGGGGGGTGGTCTGCCCCCAAGGCTTCCTCGGACAAATCCGTGTTCCTGGAGGCATTCGAAGCAGGCCCATCTACCTCTTGGGTGTCCCCTCCGCCCGACCCCTTAGTGGACCTTAGTACCACTAGGGCGTGGAAGGAGCTGGACAGTGTGGAGCCAGTCCCAAAGCGCCCGGACAAGATCCTTAGTCCGCCCTCCCAGAGGTCCCATTGGAGCAAAGGTCCCCCCGTAGATGCCATGTTGGTGGTGGTGGCCACCAAGAGGGAATTAGCTCAGGAGAGTCCCTCGGTCTATCCACCGAGCATAGAGTCCCGTTTGATGGACCGTTTAGGGAAGTGGGCCTTTAGTTCAGCGACCTTCTCGGTGAGGTCTCTGAACTACATGGCACATGTTATTCGACTGCAGCGGGACCTTATCAAAGAGTACGCTGCGTCGCCCCCGGAGTCCATGTCGGTGGAGGACAAAAGGTTGTACTCCACTCGGATGGCCACTCTCAGGTCCGTATCTAACACCTCTATGCGGCTGTTGTCCCACGCCACAGAGGGAGCCGCTAGAGCCAGCGGAGCAGGCCTTGTCATGCGACGTCAGGCCTGGCTCCGGCATTGCGATTTCGCGGAACCCTTCAAGGCATCATTTGCGAATGCCCCTTTCGATGGTTCTGCCCTGTTTGGCAAGACTGTTCGCGAGACTTTGGTCCAGAGCGAAAAGGACGGGAAGACGTTGTCTGGCATCGGAGTCCGCTTCTCTGCTCCCCAGAGGTCCTTCTCCAAGAACCAAAAGGGACAGAAGAAGATGTGGTTCCGGACGTCGCAACAATCCCAGTCCGCTCTGGATCCCCAGTCCTTCCGTGGCAGAGGAGGACAGGGTGGACGCCGCCCTAGAGGCAGATGGGGCCCGAGGAATGGTGGGTCCAGAGAAGCTTTCTCTGACCGGCCCACCCAGTGACCCTGAGGGGTTGCCCGACTGCTCCCCTCTGGAGGCAGTTGGGGGAAGTTTTTCGAGGCACTTGGCAGCTTGGGAGTCCATCACAACAGACCACTGGGTGCTTCGCATCATATCCAGAGGATACCAAATTCCCTTTTCTCATATCCCTCACCAACCCAAATGCCTTCCCGACATCCCACCCGATTAGAGGGAGGCTGCAGCTGCGGAAATTCAAAAGCTCTTAGCAAAAAGAGCCATCCAACACGTCCCCCCAGACCAGTTCAGATCGGGTTACTACTCCAGGTTCTTTTTGGTGCCAAAAAAGATGGGGGACCTAAGGCCAATCCTCGATCTCTCCCTCCTGAACCTGTCAGTAACCAAAGAGAAGTTCCGGATGGTCACTCTTCAATCCAGTCTCCCCCTGTTGCGGGAGAGCAACTGGATGTGCTCGATAGACCTCAAGGATGCGTATTACCACATTTTGATGGACAAATGATCCAGGAGGTTTCTCCGCTTCTGGCTAGGAGCCAGTCATTATCAGTTCAGGGTCCTTCCCTTCGGTCTCACCTCAGCCCCCAGAGTGTTCACCAAGGTATTAGCAGTGAATAGCGGCCCACCTGAGGCTCCAGGGAATGCAGGTGTTTCTGTACCTAGACGACTGGCTCCTGACCGCCCCAACAAGGCATCTACTCTGCTCAGCCAGGAATTACTTTCTCCACCTTGCTCCCCGACTAGGGATCACCGTCAACACGGACAAATCCTTTCTCAACCCGACTCAGGTGATAGACTTTATCAGGGCCAGATTAGACACCTTAACCACCAAGCGACTTCACACCCTGAGGCTACATGTGCGGGCCATTTTACTATCATCGTCTCCCTCGGCGGGATTGGTCCTGAGGGCGCTGGGCTCCATGGCGGCCGCAATTACCCTGCTCCCCATGGCTCGCCTGAACATGAGGGTTTTGCAGTGGACTCTCCAAGTTCAATGGTCCTTCCGTCGATACCCTCTCAGTCACCCCATTCCCCTCAGCAAGGCTTGCAAAAGGGCTCTCGCATGGTGGTTGCAATCACCAGACCTGCAAGCGGGACGCCCTTTCTCCATGGCCCCTCCTCTCGCCACGGTGACCACGGACGCCTCTCGCCTCGGGTGGGGGGGGGGGGCATTATGCGGGCAGGACGGTCCAAGGCACGTGGAACGATACAGAGACCTCATTGCACATAAATGTTCTAGAGATGAGGGCAGTGCTGTTGTCGTTGCAAGCACTTCAGAGCCTTCTTCCTACAGGAACAGTTGCAGTTCAGTCAGACAAACATGTCTGTGGTCTGGTACAACAACAAACAGGGGGGAACCAGGTCTTACTCACTCTGTCGAGAAGCTATGAGAGTGTGGGAATGGGCGATCTCCACCAACCGCTTTCTTATTGCAACACACATTCCGGGATGGTCCAACATCCTGGCGGACAAACTCAGTCGCACCATACTGTCTCCTTATGAGTGGTCTCTCAATCCCCAGGTAGCGAAGTGGATATTTGCCGTATGGGGACGACCCTGTTGCAATCTCTTCGCCTCTCCTTCAAACACGAAATGCAACAGCTACTTCGCTCTAATTCCCCCTGCCGGGGAATCCCCAAGAGACGCTCTGGTGCATGCTTGGCCTCCCGGTCTACTCTATGCTTACCCACCTCTCTACCTCTGATGCTGAAGCTTCTACAGAAAGCCAGACAGTTGGGGAGCAAAATGATCCTCATTGCCTCATTCTGGCCTCGTCAAGCTTGTTTCCCTTACCTCTGGTCTCATCTGGTGAATCCGCCTTGGATTCTAGATCCCCTCCCGGATCTGATTTCCCACCCCCTAGGCCTCCCAGTCCCGAACCTGGACAATCTCAAGCTTACGGCTTGGTTGCTCCAGTTCCACTCATAGCTTGGACTCCCGGTATCTCCTCCCCAGTTAAAGTTATCCTAGTAGCAGCACACAAGCCTTCTACTAGGAAAGTCTATAGTGGCAAATGGAGACGTTTCGCTATTTGGGCGGAGCGTCAGAACCTGGACCCTTTCACATCTCCGTTGCCCGCCGTTTTGGATTTCCTTTCAGGGCTCTTCCATCAGGGGGCTAGCTGTTCCATAGTCAAAGTTCAACTAGCAGCTATCTCTCATTACCAAGTGGGACATGAACTGGGTCCATTGATCACCACAAAGTTATGTAAGACCTTTCTGAAGGGCACCTTCCTACTCAGACCTCCAATAAAGGAAGTAGTGCCTCCCTGGGATTTGACTTTAGTACTTCAGGCCTTGACAGCTCCCCCCTTTGAACCTGCAGCTTCAGCTGATCTCAAACATTTGTCATGGAAAACAGCCTTCCTCGTCACTATTACTTCAGCTAGGAGGGTCTCTTAACTTCAAGCTCTATGTGTAAAACCTCCTTACTTGACCTTCCACAAGGATAGAGTTTACCTCAGGACCAATCCCTCATTCTTTCCTAAGATTGCTTTCGAGGCAAATATTAACCAATCCATTAATCTGCCAGTTTTCTTTCCTGAATACCAGAACAAAGGAGAATACAAACTACATTCTTTAGATGTGCATAGACAGCTACGTTTTTACATTCATAGAACGGCTGGTCATAGACAATCCGACCAGTTGTTCGTCTCCTTTGCCAAATTTAACTTAGGTAAATCTATGTCGAAAGTCACCTTGTCGAGGTGGATTTCGCAATGCATCCTTTTGTCTTATGAAATTCTGGCAGGCCCGCACTTCAGAGAATCCGTGCCCACTGTACTCGGTCCATGTCTACTTCTGCTGCCTTTCGGTCTAGAGTACCCCTGGATGATATTTGTTCAGCAGCCACTTGGGCTTCACCTCATACCTTCATCAACCATTATAAATTGGATATTATCTCCAGAGGGAGAGCATCCTTTGACTCTGCAGTGCTCCGGAACATCCTTCCATGAAGGCCGCCCAAGGTCCAGGTAGCTGGGGACTCTGTCCCAAAGGTTGCTGACAAATGAAGTTAACTACTTCAGATTAAGAAGTTATGTACTCACCATAACGTTCCATCTGAGTAGGTAAACTTCATTTGTCTGCAACCGTTCCACCCTCCTTCCCCCTGACCTTCGGATGTTATTTGGCCAGAGGTTTTACTCTGCCCTTTAAGGAAGGTAGTTAGTTTCCTTTCTCAGCCTTGTTGGTTATGGGCAAACTTGATCTGAGGTCAGTCAGGGTTGGCAGGGGATTATGGGTGAAGGGGAGGAGCTAGGAGCTCGGATCTAAGCTATGAAAGATTGCCAGCTCGGATCCGATTCCCAAAGGTTGCAGACAAATGAAGTTTACCTACTCAGATGGAACATTATGGTGAGTACATAACTTCTTACTTTTTACCGGCATGTGCCACTTGGGAACGAGGCACTATTTTCAGCTTAACCATGAAACTTTCAGTCCTATGTTCAGTCCTTTTTCCAGCCACAAAAAGAAAAAGTTAAGCAAACAGTCTTTGCTCCCACAGCAGGCTGGCAATTTGCTTCAGGCGCAAGTAGGTGACTCTGCTGTGACATTTTTCTTAAGCAACTTTATTAACCAATAACACCAAATACTGTGCTCATTAATTACAATGCAGAGTGATTTAGATATAATTTGTAAAAGCATACTGTCAGTATCAAACTGACTGTCATCTGTAACCTGATAACCTGGGTAACAAATGAGGTTTCATAACATTCAATAAAATAAATAAAATTAGTAAAATAGAGTATAATTGATTATTATACCTATTAAAAAATTAATTTAATTGGTAAAAATATAACTTGTAGTGCTGGTGGGTAATGGGTAACTTATTTAATATTTCTTTAATTTTAAAGATGTACCTTACTTATAAATTCTCTGAGCTGAAGGCTGCGTCTGTTAATTCTGTCATAACAGATCTTAATTTCCATTTGTTAATGGCTTTCATTCTCAGTTTCTCATCTGGAGTAATCAACTCCAGGCAAAATTATTTGTTCCATCTCTCTACAAATGTCAGACCTGCCCGGTGATATGAGTGTATTCCATTTCTTTACTACTAATAGTACTAGATTCAATCATTTAAACAAAGGAGTATCTATGCTCCACAGAAAGTACGTCTGTTTAGTAATTCTTACTTCCTGTGGCAAAATATAGTCACAAATACATTGCAAGTGTCTGCTATCAAGAGGCAGTCCCGTAGAACTTCTTTGTTACAGCACTAACACCTTGCCAAAACCCTAGAGTATATATCCTATGAAGTCTGGCCGGTAAGTAAAAGTATTTAAACAAACCCCCCCCCCCCCCAAAAAAAGTAAATTTACTTGATCTTGAGGCATATCTGGGGAGTAATAGGACCCTCTCCCATTGAGCATTAACTGTCTGAATTCCAGGTTGAGTCTCCGCAATGTATTCAATGTTTGTTTGATAGTTCTCCACGAGGGGTAATTGGTATTTTATAGAGATGTTCTATTATTCCATTACTGCTTCCTTTACCCTGGTAGGTGTCAGTCAGCCAAATGACCCAACGGGGCCTAGCCTTCCTTTTCTTGGAACCAGTGACCATACCTTTTAGCTTTGTTAGTCAGCCTGTTATAAAACTCAATTTTTTCATCAGCTCATCTATATTTAGTTTTAAAAAAATCCTCAAAAAACACAGTATTGCCTTCTAAAAGTTGTTCACAAAACAGTAATCCCTTACACTCTTTGAGGTGCTTAATCATTACATTGCGTCATAGTCTCCAATGTCTTGTACTTTCTTTAGGGAGCTTATCGATCATCCGGTCAAGTGTCCAAGTTCTACTAAAACCCTCTGGAAAAGCTTTAACCAATAATATCAACACATGAGAACACATCTTCCAGTGGGATGTTTTTTTGAAATAGTAATCTGAACTTCTGGGATGGCAAAGAGTGAGGGAATTTTAGTATGTCACAACATACTGTTTGCTTTTCAGGGTTAATAAATTCTCCAAAATATTTTTGTCTAGCTGCCAAAGCATATAGTTCTAGATAAATCATCCCCAGTCCTCCTAAGGTTACTGGTATTGTAAATGCACCCAACAAACCCTTGGCTTTTCACCTGGCCAAACAAATTGTCTAAAAATTCATCTCTTACTACAGCAGTGCTTGAGAGGCGTAAATAATATGGGGAAGTACGTGCCACCCAGTTACTATTATCTTATGGGGGATTTCCAAGCATAATTATTTTTATTGCTCCAGACATCCACTTGCCTTAGACAAAATTCTGCTGTACATTTCTTTGATTGATCCTTGCAATATGATATGAGACAAGGGCTTAAAAACAAAAAAAAAAGGAAATTTGGAGATCATATCCTCAGATGGACTGAAATTTATCTGAACTAATTTTGTTTTATTTGCATTAAACTTGTAGCCTGACAATCTCCACAAAAGTTGCAATTCCCCAATAAGTTCTCCATCTGAGTTTCTGGTTGTGCTATGTATGCCAATAAATCATTTGCATATAGCAGCAATTTATATTCTCTATTATTTATTGAATATTCTTGAATATTAGAATTCCTGAACTTCATTGCCAAGGGTACCAAGTATAAAGCAAAAAGCAGAAGCAACAGAAGGCATCTGTGCCTGGTCCCTCGCTTTATAGGAAAAGGGGAAGAGAGCATCTGTTAACCCACACCCTTGCAGTTGCCCCTACATAGAGAAATTAAAGTACATTAATAAATACTGCCAGGAAGCCCCAGTATTCTAATAATTTCCATAAGGACTTCCACGATGCTCTATGTGAAAGGCTTTTTCAGTGTCAAACTGGCAATTACTAGTGGGCTGTTGTATCTTGTATTCTCTATTAACAATTTTGTTTTTAAGTCTGTTACCAAAAGTAGCTCAACCATGTGTAAATCCCATCTGATCCAAATGTACAATTTTTGGGAGTACCCTGGCCAATCTATTTTCCTGCATGGCCGTGAATAATTTATAATCATGATTTAAAACTTAGATTGCCCAATATGATGCAGGATACAACTTTTCTTTTTCAGGCTTTAAAATTAGTTGTTATAGATTCCTTCTAAGAGTCTTTGGTGGACTTTCCAATAACACTACATTGCTCACCTTACTGAAAACTTGTATAAATCTCTCTTCCCCCACTTACACATTTCCAGTGGAAGACCATCTGATCCTGAGGACTTCCCATTATATAATGGTTTAAAGAGTCAGATATCTACGTCACAGTAATTGGGGTAACTAAAGGCTGTGCGTCTTTCCTTGAAAGTTTATATAGCTTCAGTGATTTAATATAGTTAGCCAATAGCTGATTTGCTAGAACTGTTTCCATAGTATCCGTGTAGAGTTGCTGATAATAGTCTCTGAACACATTGGCTGTACCTCTTGGGTCCTTAATAATCATTCCACTTTTATAATTTCTTATTAGCAAAATAAATCTTTCTGACTTCTGTCTTAATCCCATAGATAAAAATTTTAAGTTAGAGGGGGAGGTATCAAATTTTTTAAATTTTAAAATCTTCATTGCCTGTCCATTTCTATAATGGAATAACTCATCCATTCATTTTCTAGCTGTAATTTAGATTTCTACTAACATCATGTCCACCTGCTTAATCTGATCCTGCAGGTGGAGAAGTTATTGATGTATCTTTGTAATTTCATTTAAACCCTGTATCTTATGAATATTGATTTGCAAATGTAAATAATCAAATAGAGCGACTTTGACCATTCATCATATACAGACATTAATTTCATGGGCATACTCCTTCTGAACCTCCTGTAAGCAGAGTTCTTTCAATGTTGTCTTTATTTCAGGGGACGGACAAAGCATTACATTTATTCTTTTTCTTCTACCATTATACCCAGCAAGTAAATGGGTGCCTCATCAGTGAGGCATGATCGTATGTCTGAATAGGGGAAATTTCTAATAAGTTTCATGAACTACTTTGTTTCATAAGATACCAGGATCTTGTCTGTTCTGGAAAATATACCTGGTGAAAAGGAATAATGAGTGCATATCTGTGGCAATAAACCTAAGTATGTGTGCAAATCCACGATCCCAAAGTTGTGAATGGTTTTCCTCAAAAATTTCCCAGTTGGTAAAACCAAATGTTTTTTAGGGCCTGCTGACACTTCATTAAGAAATAAAAAACACATTAAAATCCGCTGCCCAAAAAAAAATAAACTGCTCTGGGAAGCTACACATTCTCTTGCTAAATAACTAATTTCTTTCCATGGAGTAGTGGGGGGGGGGTTATAATTGTTCACTGTCATAATTTTCAAGTGATACAGACTACCTTTGAGTAAATTACATCTCCCTTGGGAATCAGAAATGCTTTCCAGTACTTCAAAGGGAGTATCCCTTCTGTTATAATGGTCAAGTACCTTGCTTTCTTCCCTGATGATATGTTGACCAAAACCCTTGATTTTACATACCCATAGCATTGATTGTGATTCTCATGATTTGAGGTGCGTTTCCAGTAAACATATAAAATGAGTTTCTGAAAAGGGATGTATGATATTACCTTACTCTGCTTTCGTTTATCGACAATGCCATTCACATTCCATAACATTAATAAAAAGTCTATCATGTTTGATATGTTTATTATATTATAACAACTTTGCTTAGGCAATAAGACATCTTGATGCTAAGCCAATAAATGTTGTACAGTTAATGTTACATTTCCAGTGAACCCAGCAGACTAGTATTGATCTCTTTGTTAATAGTTACCCATCCAGTACTAATCATCCACCCTATTAAAAAGAGTTAGTAACAAACCCCACAAATTTACAATTTTAACAGCATGTAACAGATACCCCCCGTTTGACAGAGAGCAAATTAATCGCCCATTGAAGTAAAAAAAAAAACATTTATTTCAAATCTGCCTGTAAAGGTGTGTCAACAGTCACTAAAGAAACAGGAAGGAAATGTTAACTATTTTTTTCATTTTCAGATGCTCCACTCACAGCATCCATTCAGTATATGTTAAACTTGTCCTGTTATTTCAAAGTTTAGTAAAACAAACAATACAGATATCAATTGCCTGTACTAAAGTTTTCAGAGTGTTTCTTCCTTTTCTGCTGTTGATAGACACAGCTTTCCCACTGACTGATTATTTAAATCTGTGCATCAGCCACACTTGCTGCTTTTTGCTTTGCTGCCATCTTCTGTTTAAATACTAGAAACTGATCCAAAACTGCTTTGATGATGGTGAAGATTGCCCTTATATATGAGACTACCACAAGTACACTATGTTCCCTTCGTTCACTGTAGAAAACTGCTGGAGCTTTGAAAAAAATGCTTCGATAGGAGAGTGAAAAGTGACAGTCCCTCCTGGTAAATATACCTTCAAAATTGCTGGGTACAGCATTTTAAATTTGCAATTATTCAATCTGGCTGTCTTTATTGAAAGTTTAAATTCTTCTGTCTTCTGTCTGGTCTCCTGCAGATAATCTTGCTCCACGAATATCCATATTTGTTCTACCATCAGGGCCTTCCCTAGAATTCAGGTTTTGTCCAGAATAGTTTCTTTTACTACATAGTTAAGAAACCATACTGCTATAGGGCAAGGTTTACAGTTATGCAGTGGCTGGGCAACTGGCACCTTGTGAGCCCTTTCTAAGTTGGTATCTGTCTGTGAGATAGCAGACCATTCTGACAAAAGTATTCCCATACTCCCACTATTCTGATATTATGTTTTCTGGCCCTATCCTCCAGATCTACAGTTTTCTGCTCTAAATATTCAATCCTGTTATCTGCAAGTTGCAATAGTTGCTGAAGATCTGTAATATCTGCATCATGCACTACAAGCTGATCAGAGTGCTCGGTCAACCCCGTTTCCATTTCATGCATTCGTCTCTGATTTTGCTGTATAATCCTTTAAAGTCTTATTCATCTTCATCATTTCAGACATGAGTTTATCTATTTTTTATCCATTCCTTCCATAGTTACCTCTGTCCCAGTAGATTGAAATGGCCGTAATTCACTATTATCAGAGGAAAGGCCCCGGCAGTGTTTTACATGTGGACTACCTCATACCACTTTCTGTACACTTTTCTTTCTACAGTACGATTTACAGAACATCCATGGGCCTGCGCATGAACCCACAGTTAAAAGTAATGCTTTGCAACAAAACTGGGTGCTTTAAACATTCTGAAGTAACTTTATATAAACTTATCATTGCGCTGAAGTGGAGCACCAATTACACTGCTTACATATAGCTGACGTCAACAAAAGTCCCTCCTGATGTGCCATTTGTTGTACCTCAGACCACTCATCTTTTACCTCAAATCCATCTGGTGCAGCACTTACAGCAACTATGGACCTGGGGTTAGCCACATCCTCTGCGGCTGTTGAGTTCCCTCAGTTGGCAAAGGAGAGCCACTCTTGTTAGTCCTGGGAGAGGGAAAAGTGAAAGCTTCCCTTTTTTGTCAAAATGTTGTACGTATCCTTAGGGAAGCTGTTGCTGCCATTAATAACACTGTTGGTCCAATTTCTCCTGTCAAAAAGAAATAGAAAACTAAACCTATATCTACTCTTCCAAAAATCTAAGACAGGAGTAGTTTACTGGGTCTGGCTCAAGGTGTAATTCAGGTTATTGATCTTTCTTGTAAGATAGTTTCTGGTAAAAGAAAGAGGGATACTTCCTTTCTTGAATAGAGTCAAGGTTCTGAATCTGGACAGAAGGATGAAGGAGCAAATACAGAGTTGTCACCTCAGATTTCTGATTCAGACTCAGAGGGGAGCTCCATTTCTGATTCTCCCTGTGGAGTTTCTCTTTCTCTGACACTATTTCTAGAATGTGCCAGTGTTTTCAGTGGAAGAACACTGGGGTTTCTCAGTGCCTCAGAAAATTCCAGAACCTTCACCTCTTCCTCCATTTTTGTCAGCTTTGGAGGATGTGTGTGTTACTACCTGCAGTGTTCCTGATAGTCAGCTGCCCCTAAGAAGGCAGATAAGATGTATAAAGTTCCTCAGTAGTTTAAGTTGTTGTACACACTTCCCAAACCTGAGCCCGCAGCTATAGCTTTAGTTAAAATCTTACTGCTGCTAGACATTTATTTAATTCCAGTCCTACTATTTCTAATAAGGATGGGAAGGGTATTAATAAGTATGGGAAAAAGTGTATGCTTCTGCAACTTTGATTTTCAGAAGTTTGAATTGGCAGCTCATATTATTAATGTTTGTTCAGACTAATTGTGAAAGTGTGAGGAATGTTTGTCTGCAGATTCTTCTTGTGAAGAAAAATCTACTTTAAATGTAATTTCTTCTGTTGTTAGTCACTACTCTTTATATGCAGTGTGGGCATGACTCTGTTTGTACTACTTCAGGGTTTTGAGGAGGTTTGCATGGCTTTGTTCTCAGAACCTCACATATTATGAGTAAAAATGAGACTTTAACTTCTCTCTTTGGATAGAGATTTAGTTTTTGGCCCGTCTGCTGCAGAGGTGATCAAAAAGTGTGATGAAAATGGGTAAGCCTGATACAAGGAATCTCTCAAAAATTTTCATTCCTCCTTTTCCAATTTTTCTAAGGGGTTCTCCAACTTCTCATCCAGTTTTTGTAAGAAATAAACTTGTTTCAACAAAATGCAATTAAGCAGATGTTTAAGAAGAAATGGCAAGAGATTCCAAGAAGATTTCAGGAAACTCTCATATCCAAGGACAGTCCAGTAAATCAGAATGACTATTTAAGATAATTTGCCCCCCCTTATCCTTGCACCCCCTTTTTTCCAGAGAGAGTGAATCTCCACTTTTCTCCTTGGCAACAGATAGTTTCAGACATGTTACAGATGACAGTTGGAGAAAATTCCTACTTTCTAGGGGGTAATTCCTCATCCTCCAGACAAGGCTGTTCTTTTTCCAGCCATCTTTCGTCACATGCTGTCCTAGAGAGTGATAGAACCAGTTCCCCAGATGGGAAAGGGTTTTTATTCAAGGATGTTTTATTGCCAAAGAAAGAAAATGCTTGTTAGACTAGTTCTGTATCTTTATTTCCCAAACTTGTTTGTGATCGTGCCCAAATTAAAATTAATGTCACTTCACGATCTGTTTACCTTTTCTTTTCTTCTTCATTCAAGTTTCCTGGTAACACTAGATTGAAAAGATGCTTATCACATCCCTGTTCATCCAGATTTCAGACATTGCTTAAGATTTTGAGTGTCTGGAGCACATTATCAGTTCTCTGCTTTACCCCTTGCACTATCCATTGCACCAAGTGTGTTCAAAAAGTGTCTAGCTTCAGTTACAAGTGTCAGGAATGTCTGTCTTGGGTGAGAGTTCTCTTGTACAAGCTGGGATTCCAAGAAAACATTCAAAAGTCTTTCTTGACACCTTACATGATTGTGTTTCTGGGATGTTGGCTAAACACTACGGTTCAAAGAGTGTTTCTTCCCCAGAAAAACCTGTATCTATAAATTGATCAATATCTAGGGGTTTTTTCACTCAAGATTTCGGTCACTGCAAGGGAATACCTCAGGATTTGGAGTCTCATGGCTTCTATGATTTTCATGAAACCTTTGTCAAGACTCCACATGAGAAAGATACAGTGATATCCAAAGTCACTGTGGTCCCAACACCAGCTGCAACACCCTTTTGTCTTTTCAAGTCCCAGTGCTGGAGTTTGTCAGAAGAGAAGTCACTTGTTGGACATCAGCTATCCCTGAATCATAGGTATCCCCTTCTCTGTCCCTGTTCCAAAGCAGTCAGTCACCAGACTCCTTGGCCTTTGCTTGGGGAGCAGTTTCTAAGACTCCAAGAACAGATGCAGGCACATAAATGTAAAGGAGATGCTTGTGCTGATCAGAGCACATAACTCTCTGAATCATCTTTGTTCCCCAGGACCTCTTGAAGTAGTTAAAGATAATACTGCATGTGGTAAATCAAGCCGGGGGGGTGGGGGTGGGGGCACTACCAGGTTGTATTACCTCTGCAGGCTAGCCATGTTAGCTTGGGATATAGCTTCACAGCACAGCCTTACTCTACAGGCACCCTACATTCCATAAAAGCAAAACTGTATGGCAGTCAAGCTAAGCAGAACAATTACAGACCCTCACAAGTAGAAACTAGATTGGGGCGGATCTTCCAAGATTTGATCTGTGGGGTGTTCCTCATGTAGACCTATTTGCCTGAATAATCAGTTTTTCCATCCTTTTCACCAATATCTAGGGTACTTTTGAACATTCAGAAGGAATCCACCAAGATCATTGTGGTGACTCCCTTCTTGGCCCAGGCAACAGTGTTTCTCCCATCTTTTGTAAATGGCCAGGGACAATTACCACAAGCTTCCTCATAGACTAGATGTAATCACACAAGAGCAGGGGTGTTTGATACACACTACCACCACTCAACTTCAATTGACTGCCTGGATGATAGGGCCTTAATTCCTTTTAGGCACCTGTTTAGAGAGTTTTGTTGCTAGTGTAGTTTTGGTGTCTTTTTTCCCCTTAGCTATCAGGGCTTTGGCTGTTATTTTTTTTCTGTAGTTATAGTGTGTGCGTGTTTAGTTTCTGTTATGGTTGATAAGCCCTCAGGTTTTAAAAAGTGCTTCTCGTGCAGTCGGAAGATGCCCAATTTCATCTCGCACAAGGAGTGCTTGTATTGTTTAGTTGCTCTGCACCTGAACGCTGAATGCACACTTAACTGCAGAGCCTTGGTGGAGCACCATAATAAGTGCCTGTTAAAAGGTTTAGCTCAGGGGGAACCATTTGTTTCCCTTTTGAAGGCTTTCTCTGGTGATCCTAAGAGGAAGATCCCTTCCTTGCCCCCAGCTGCATCCAAGAAACAGCTGCTTTCGGGTCCTAGGTCCCTGGATCCAACCCCAGCCCAGACCATTTCAGATCTGAGAGCCGCAGAGTCATCTTCTGGATCCAGGGCTTCATCGGATCAGAGGCCGTCTGATCTGGCTAGGGTCATACCCGCTTCGGATCCAACCAGTTCATCGGATCCAGTTGCTTTGTTAGCGCAGCTGTCGATTTTCTGACAGGAATGTTGGATCCAGTTATAATTCTTGAGGAGGTAGCTTCTCCTACCTCCAGATAGGCAGTTCAGTTAGTTCCGAGGTCCTGGAGCCAAACCCCAGAACACCCGCCGCAAGTCGCTAGGGTGCCCTAAATCTACTCACTCCTCTTCTTCCTCCGGGTCTTCCAGGAGTCTGTTACTCTTCAACATGGATAGGATGATGAGCTTCCTCAAGGCCCACATAGAGTTGGGGCTCCCGTTTTCCCCTGCCCATATGGGCAGGGGTCTTCGCCCTCCAAGTTGGTCATTCTCCTCTTTCAACCTCAGTGGTCTTGGAATCTTGGGACCTGGATACTAGCAATCAGATCCTGGCGAGGCCGAGTCATCCCCTTTTCTTGACCCAGCCAGGGTCCCTGTCTTGCTGTGTTCCTCCGCCCTCTGACCAGAGTGAGCCCCATGCCAGCGTAGTCAAGGCCATTTCTGATGGGGCGGGATTGGGTCCCATTTTTTCAGACTGGTCCCTTCTCCTTGGCCTTCGATGGCTCCGGACCGGTATCATCCAAGGGTTGTGGTGGTGTTTCAGGGCTCATTCCTCCTCTCCAGGGGACTTCCCCCTCTGAGATTGGGGACCAGAGTGCTTCCAGTCCATTGTCTTTCTGGGTGGTAGAGAGGACCTTCTCCAAGGCAGGAGTTTCATCTACCACCACTGTGGGTCCATCCCTGCCCCTCTCTACTTTGGCTGGTGATACCTCCAATCTTGTCCAGGGTCAGCCCTCCTGTTTGTGCCTTCAGGGGTTTCCTCCTCTTGAGGAGTCCCTGCTTCTTCCAAGTCCTCCCTAGAGCCCCTCATAGAGAAGGTACATCATAAGAGAAAGTGCAAGAGGAGGCACTTGAACTCCCCTTTGGAGTCCCTCACCGAGGACACAGACCTTGATGAAGGTGATGGGTCCACCAGATCTCTGCCCAGCGATGTCTCCTTTGGGGACATCCTTGAAGTCTTGAAACAGAAGGATGGCTGGTCTCCCCAACCCCCATCTTTGGAGGAGTCCATGTTTTTGAAGGCTTTTGGGATGCCCCCCCCCCCCCCCGCTGACGAGTTAGCAGATTTGATTGCCAGTGGAGCCTGGAAGGAGCCTGACACTGTGGAGCTAGTCCCAAAGAGAGCAGACAAATTCCACAGCCCTCCTGCAGACCATCCTTTCTGGAGCAAAGAAATTCTGGTCGATGCCATCGTGGTTGCCATTGCCCACCAAGAAGGAGCTGGCAGAGCAGAGCTCCATGGTCCATCCCCTGAACAGAGAGTCCTGGGTGATGGACCATCTGGGGAAGTGTGTGTATGCCTCAGCTACCTTTGGACTGATGGCAGTTAATTATATGGCACACTTTACCTGCCTCCAAAAGGATTTGGTCCAAGAATTTTCCACTTCCCTTACAGAGTTATTGCTGGCGCAGGACTTTAAGAAGGTGTCTCCTAAGCTGTCTACTCTGACATCCCTTGCAAATTCCTGGATGACGCTAATTTCCAATACTGTGGAAGCTACCTCTCTAGCAGCAGGTTCAGGCATCGATAAGAGGCGCCATGCTTGGAAAAGTTTATGCGGATTTGCAGAAGCCTTCAAAGTATCCTTTAACAACACTCCTTTTGATGGTTCTACCCTTTTATGACCTTCTGTGAAGGACACTTTGACCCACAGTGAGCAGGAAGGGAAGACTTTGCGGTCAGGATCAACCTTTCTGCTCCTCAGAGGTCCTTTTCTAAGACCCAGCGAGGAAGTAGAAAGATGTGGTTCCAGAGGTCACAGTCTCCTTTCCATGATGCTCCTGATAATTTCTCTTCCAGAGGCAGGGAGAGAGATTTCAGTGGCCAATACCGTCATAGAGGCAGGGGGTGGGGGGGTCCGTAAAATCAGGACTCCAGGGAATCCTTCTCTAAGTAGCCCTATCGGTGCTCTTGAAGCATTGCCTGACTGCTATGCCCTGGAGGCAGTCAGGGGTCGCATTTCCTTGCACCCACTAGCCTGGACAAATATTACCTCCAATCAGTGGGTGTTAAACATTGTTTCTAGGGGCTATTTCATTCTATTTTTGGAACCTCCTCCCTTAAGAATTTACCTCCCCGACATTCCACCCAGTCAGTGGGAGTTGGCCTTCAACATCTTCTTCAAAAAAGAGCCATCCAAGAGGTCCCAGCAGGACAAAGAGGATCTGGTACTTATTCTCACTTCTTTTTAGTGCCAAAAAGGACGGGGGACCTGCATCCTATTTTGGATCTCAGCAAACTTAATCTTTCAATCAAAAAGGCCAACTTCCGGATGGTCACAGCTCAGTCCATTCTGCCTCTCTTATGCAAAGATGATTGGACGCCTGCTGTCACATCAAGATACACAGGTATTCCAGGAGATATCTTCGCTTCCGGCTAGGGGCCAATCATTTCCAGTTCAGAGCTCTACCCTTCAGTCTCACCACAGCCCCCAGGTGTTTAACAAATATGTGGCAGTGGTAGTGGTTCACCTGCGGCTGCAGGGGTTTCAGGTCTTTCCATACCTCGATGAATGGCTCCTCATGGCACCTTCCAGGCATCAATTGCTTCAAACAATCCATTATGTTCTTCACCTCTTAGATCATTTGGGGATCACTGTCAACGTTCCGAAATCAAATTTAATCCCCACATAACATTGGGAGTTCATAGGAGTACTGTTAGACTCCGTCTCAGAGATTGCAGCATTATCTCTACACATAGTTCAGTTGATTCAGGAACAGGTCATGCAGATCTTAAATGTGTCACATCCCCCAGTTCACTTGGTTCTTCAAGCCATTGAATCCATGGTGGAGCATCTTGTTCCCCTGGCAAGTTACCACATGCCGGTGTTGCAGTGGACTTCAGTGGTTTAATGGTCAGCTCCGTCTCAACCCATGTCCATAAAGCTGACGTCTGTGTGCAGATGACACCTTCTTTGGTGGCTTCAGTCTCATGATCTTATTCTAAGTAGGCCATTTTCACTTCATCCACCCAAGGCCACAGTGACCACAGATGCTTCCCTGTTGGGCTGGGGGAGGCATTTCCAGGGGAACACTGTCCAAGGCACATGGTCCCCCATGGAGACCAAGTTGCACATAAACATCCTAGAGATGAGACTGGTAGTTCTATCGTTGCAAGCGTTTCAGGACTGCCTCCCTCTGGGGACGATTGCATTTCAGACAGACAACATGGTTGTGGTCTGGTATGTCAACATACAGGGGGGAACACGATATTACCTATTGTGAGAGAGGCCAGAGTGTGGGAATGGGCGATGTCCTCCGGGCGCTTCTTGCAACGCATATACTCGGGGACTCCAACATGTTGGCTGACAAACTCAGCAGATCCATCTTGAGTCCTCACGAGTGGTCCCTCAATCTCACAGTAGCGAAGCAGATTTTCAACTGTTGAGGTCAAGCTTGCTGCCACCTCCTTGCCTCCCCAGCCAGCCACAAATGCAGCAGGTATTTTGCCCTGATTCCCCCCTCCGGATGAGTCACCGAGGGATGCTGTAGTCCACGATAGACCTTCGGGTTTCCTGTAAGCTTATCCCCCTGTCCCTCTAATTCCCAAGGTTCTGCAGAAAGCGCAACACCTGAGGACATCCCTGATCCTCATTGCACCTTTCTGGCCCTGTCAACTATGGTTCCCCTTCATCAGATCTCATCTGAAGTATCTGCCGTGGGTACTGGACCCTCGACAGGATCTGATCTCCCATCCTTCGGGGCTTCCTCTCCCAAACCTTTGGACCTTTCGTCTAACTACATGGTTTCTCCCAGTCCAGTGATTTTAAAGGAGTCCAGGCTGGTGTCTCCCATCAAGCATATTATTCTAGCCTCCCAGAAACCTTCCACCAGGAAGGTTTACATTAGCAAGTGGAAGAGGTTCTCTGGCCCAAGAGCAGAAATCTGGATCCCTTTTCTGCTTCTGTCTCCAATATCCTTTTTTGCCCTCCCTGTTCCAAGTGGAAGCAAGTTTCTCTACAATCAAGCTTCAGCTGGCGACAATTTCTAATTTTCATGGGAACAGTGAGCTTAAGTTTTCTTCTAGGCTTTGCAAAGTGTTTATGAATGGGATCTTCCTGCTTAGACCACAGCTTTAGGATCCCTTGCCTCATTGGGACCTTAAATTAGTTTTGGAATCTCTGACTAGGTGTCCCTTTGAGCCTGCTAGTTCCTGCGATCTCAAATTATTGTCTTGGAAAACGGCCTTCCTGGTTGCTATAACTTCAGCTAGGAGGGTTTCTGAAGTGCAAGCTCTTTCCATTGCTCCTCCTTACATGATTTTTTACAAGGACAGAGTTTTTCTCAGGACGACTCCCTCCTTCTTGCCCAAGGTTGCTTCTGAATCTAATCTTAACCCATGTATTCAGGTACCAGTGTTCTTTTCTAATTATTCCAACAAAGGAGAGTACATTCTACATACTTTGGACGTACAAAGACAGTTACGGTTCTACCTACATAGGACCAAAGGATTTTGCAAGTCAGAGCAGCTCTTTGTGGCTTTGTCCCCTAACAGATGTGTTCTCCTGGTTTCTAAGGTCACTATTTCTACATGGATCTTTAGCCGCATATCCACAGTCTGCGGCAATAGGCATCCTGAGGTTCCAAAAAGAATCAGGGTTCATTCTACAAGGTCCATGGCTACTTCCTCAGGTTTTTTGGACAAACTTTCTATTGATGACATTTGTGCTGCTGCCACTTGGTCTAATCCTCACACCTTTATATCTCAGTACAAGCTGGATTTGATTTCTAGGAGCAGGGCTTCCTTTGGCTCCACAGTGCTTTGGCATGTCCTCCCTTAAGGCCTCCCAGGATAATTGATAGCTGGGGATTCTGACCGTATGGCGATGAGTGATGACATGGATAACATCACACTGCCATAACTTGACATCTGTGTTATCCTATGTAATCATCACATTTCCCTCCCACCATCCCCCTACCTTGTGTGATCTTGGAAGAAGTTGGAGTGTTTACCTTGGGTCCCGGACTCTTTATTTCCTGTTTTGCAGGAATAGCCTTTAGGAGTATGTTAGTAAATTTGATCTGGGGGTTAGAGGGCAGCAGGGCATTATGGTCAAGGGAGAAGCTAGAACCTTGGATCCGTTTGTTGTATGTAGCCGGTTCGGATCTGATATCTGATCCTAGACCTTATGGTGATGAATTATGACATAGGATAACACAGATGCCAAGTTAAGGTAAGTACATAACTCTTTTTTCCTCCATATCTGACAAGGTGCAGGGGCTTAAAAATTGCAGTCTATGGACATGAAATTCTACCATAAGACCCATGAGATTTGTGCCTCCTGCCTAGGGCCATTCAGCAGCATAAAGAGAAACTAATACTGAAAGGTTTGTTTCCCTCTCAGATGGGATCTGCTTCTCAAACCTCCATTTGTACTTCATTGAGGCCAACTTCATCTTCTCCTGGAAAGAAGATGGAGAAAACAAAGCAAAAAGATAAGGAAAATCCCAAAGAGGGATAAGAGAGATCTGGTGATGGGGGGGGGGGATAGAAAAAGGTCTCCGGATCTTAAAGATTCTTCAGGTTCAGCAATCAAGACTTCAATGAAGTCATATCCACCAGTTCCTCGGATATGATCTCCTTTACCTCATCCAAGATTTTTTTTGCAGAGCTGGTAAGCCAAAGGCTCAATTCTTTGATCATTCAGGAAAGATGGTACTGCAGATCTGCCTTTGTAGCAGTGTCTTCAAAGTCTGTCTGGTCTTCTAGAAGCGTCACTGAAATAGACATTGTTTGAATGATGCAGAGTTTCTTGAGATGTAAATTTGACTAGTGGTTCTCATGATGCTGTCCTGATTGAGTGCTCCACATTCAGGTCCAACTACCTCTCCTTCAATATCTACAATACCAGTTTGTCCTTCAGATCCAGTCCACCTCTGATACAGCAGACATTTCTGGTAACCTTGACTCCTTTGCTTCCTTCGCACTGTCAGCTTTGGTGTTTTGGATAGACATGAGCCTGTGAACCAAAGCATCAGCACTGTAGCCCAGGGAGTATAGTCAACTCCAAAGTTATCCAAGCCATTTCTACCTTTTGGGGCTTTGGCTGCTGATAGCTTGAGTCTGATGGCAGTCTCAGAGCTGATATCAGTCATAGCAGGGGTCGTTCATCCTTATTCGAATAGGAAGAACTTTACTTGAGTTCCTATTGCGGTCTTGGCTTTCGAGGAATTTAAAAAGGTTTTGGCTAGGCCAAGAAGTCATGTGCCACCTTCGAGCTTGGCTCCATTCCAACCTCTTTTGGATTGTGCAGCTCCGTCCACTCATTCAGATCGGTAGGGACAGACCATTCTATTTGGTTGGAGGATATTCAGCATTTGAGTTCCCAGTCTGGGTCAAACCAGTCTCCTGAGATTCCTCCCAAGACAAGGTCCTAGGAAATAGACTTGTAAACTGAAATGTTTAGACATCTCCCCAGAGTCTGTATAGAAGACATAGATCTGGATTAAAATGAAGATTTCCCAAGATCCCCACTAGAAGACATCACCTTTGGTGATATCGTGGAATTGCTGAAATAATAATGGGGTTGGTCTGTCAACACTCTTTCAGCAGATGAGTCTTTGTTCCTTGAGCCCTTTGGTACTTTCTCGTCTGCATCCTGGTTGTTACCACCAACTGATGCTGTCTTAGATTTTGTGTCAAAGGGGGTCTGGAAGGATCCTGATGTAGTAGAACCTGTTCCCAAAAAATTGGATAGGACTTTGGTAGCCCTAAAATATAGAAATATACTGGAGCAAGGGTCAGCCAGTTGATACCATGGTTTTGCGACACAGCTAGGGGAGCAGGCACCGGCCTGCTTGGATGAACCATTGTGACTTTGGGGAAGGCTTCAAAATGTCCATCATTTCCCGTTTTGATGGTTCAATGCTTTTCGGACCCAAATTCAAAGAAATGCTTACCAGGAGTGAACAAGACGATAACACACTGTCTGCCGTTGGGATCCACGACTTCATCCCTCAAAGAATCTTTGCTAGGAACCAAAAGGGATGGTTAGAAATTGTGGTTCATAAAGTCGCAGAGTTATCACCAGGACACTCATAGAGACAGACCCCTCCAGGGCAGAGGAGGAGGTAATTCAAACAGATGTCACCCTAGGGGCAGAGGCAGACTACACAATCATGGTTTTCATGGCCCTTTTATCAAAATACTGTATGAGCACTCCTGAAGAGTTACCAGACTGATGCACTCTGGAGGCAGTCTAGGGTACTTATCCCTGCACCTACAATCCTGGCAAGACATTACAACAAATTCTAGGGTGCTAAGGATAATCACTAGAGACTATTCCATTCCCTTTTCTTATCCTCCAAAGAAAGAGAAAGATTCCTGACCTTTTTATCCAGCTAGTTGGAATCTGCAGCAACAGAAGTACTCAAGTTGCTAGGAAAAAAAGTCATCCAGCAGGTCCTCAAAGACTAGTTAGAATCTGGACTCTATTCCCAGTTCTTTTTAGTTCCAAAGAAGACAGGGGACCGCAGGCCTGTCTTGGACCCAAGTGATCTCAATATATTGGTAAGACAGACAAAATTCCAGATGGTCACTGTATAGTCCATACTGCCTCTTCTGAGGAAGGATGATTAGATGTGCTTTCTAGATCTCCAGGGTGCCTACTACCATGAAAATAGAGATGAGAACCAGGTGATTTTTCAATTTCTGGCTGGGAACTAATCAGAGTGCTGCCATTCATTGCCACCACAGCTCCCTGAGTGTTCACAAAGATTATGCCAATAGTAGCAGCTCACTTCTGACTGCTAGGGATCCAGGTGTTCTTATACCTAGATGATTGGTTCAATCCCCCGCTTCCATCTGGTTTAAGATTAGACTCTCTTGCTGCAGTTTGTACAGAGACTGGGAATTGCAGTGAATTAGTCCAAAAGCTAGCTGTCCCCCACTCATCAGACAGAGTTTATTGGATGTTACCTCAATACATTTCTTCAAATTGCCAAGTTCCACCAGAATGCTTTCTCTTTAACTAGTGGACATCCAGGTCATTCATCATCCTTTTCCTCAGGCAAGGTTAACAGTTTGTTTGCTAGACTTGGTGGCCTCTACAATTACATTAGTTCTCCTAGCGAGGTAACACAAAGTACTCCAGTGGACCCTGTCAGTTAAATGGTCACTGTCTTCACCCCTTCAAACCAAGATTCTCCTCACACAGGTTTTGCAGAGACCATATCAAATGGTGGATAACCTCTTAATCAGTGACAGAGGGCTAAACCTTTTCTCCATCAAATCCATTGGCCACTGTAACCATTGATGCTTCCTTATGGGGGTGGGGAACCTTTTAAAAGGAAGACGGTTCGGTTCAATGTGCTTGATCACCCCAAGAGGCTAACCTTCACATCAGCATATCGGAGATGAGGGCAGTCCTCCTAGCTTTGCAGGCAGCCCAGAACTCCCTCCTCAAGGGTGTGATTTCCATCTAGACAGACAACATAGCGCTAGCCTGATAATGTAAACAAACAAGGGAAAACCTGCTCATATCCACTTGACAGGAAGCCATAAGTGTGTGGCAGTGGGAGATGTCTTCCCATTATTTTCTGATAGCAACACATATCCTGGTGTTGTCAAATGTGTTAGTGGACAAGTTGAACAGGTCAATACTTATGCCACATGAGTGGTCTCTTCAATCTCTTCAATCAGACAGTTGTCAACACAGATTTTCAGCCACTGGGACAATCCTTGCTGCAGTCTGTTAACCTCATATCTAAACAAGTGAAGCAATTTCTTTGTCCCTGTAAAGGGATCAAGGCAGTCAACAAGGATGCTGTAGTTCATAAATGGGCACCAGTTTGCCTGTACACACTTCCCTAATGCCCTTAACAAAAAAAAAGTCATTCAGAAAGCCAAAAGGTGCAAGACTAGAGTGATTTTCATTGGCCCCTTTTGGTCCCAGCAGGTTTGGTTCCCTTTCCTTTGGACTCATTTGCTACATCCTCCATTGGTGTAGACCTGAATCCATTGAGAGAGAGGTGTGAGATTCAGGTTTCTTTATCCAGCTGTCTTTGCATTTTTTTCCTGGATAATCAAAGTCCTTTCTGGATGCAGAACAGCCCAGTGAGGGGAAGTTTACCCAGTAAAGATTCTGCAAACAAGCTAAACGAGGATTCCTCTCATCTTTCTTCTGGCAGTGACAAAGCTCATTGAGAGAACTTGCCAGTGAAACATTCTCCATTGTTCCAAAAGAAAATGGTTAAGCAATGGAAAAATTATAAGTACTTTTGGACTTGAACCAGAGACCAGTGTTACTTAGCAGAGATAATAAGGAAGAAAACCAGTAATGTGAAATTGGAAAATAGAAGAATTGTACAGTGTCATTTCCATAAGATGCAGTTAGGCATGAGAGCTGTACTTCAGGAAGTGGCTAAAAAAGACTGCAATTTTGACTGTTTTAAATTGGTGAGAGGATTGTGAAGCACAATTCTCACTTTGGCATTAATGTTTAGAGGGATAACGAAGGGACTAAAGATACTCCAGTTAATAAAAAAAATTGTTCTGAATAATAAGTGCAGAATAAATTTCTTCAAGTAAATTGCATGCTATATTGTAAAGTAGTACTGTGTAGTATACAGAAGTAATTGAAACATGAGTTGGGGAAGTCTTATCAGTAACTGCTGTTTATATATAGTGATATTAAACTAGGGCTGTACATTTTCTTGACTGCAGTATATCTGGAGTTTATACTGTAATAGTACAAGACTTGAATGTAAGCAATATAATATTCTTATCTTGGGCTGCCGGGGGATGTAAAAGTTTATCAGTCATATGTGTATTAAATTATAATAATTTCTGTGGTATAATACTAATCATATGTTGCAGACAAGGAAAATATTTTTTGTTGTTGCTAAGCAAACAGGCTAAAACATGGAAAACATGAAAAATACTTGTCTTGCTTTTGAAAACAGCTATTTTTTAAACTATTAGCTGTATTATCTTACCATCTAAATGGCCTGTACATAGTAAGGCCGTACTAAGTTTAATGCTGTTGGCTGCCAAAAAGCAGTTACTAGAAAACGTAAATCAGAATCTGACCAACTATAATTGAAGTACAGAGTATTTTAAAGGAGATAAAAGAACTATGTTCATCTTTAGAACATGAAAGGAGCAAATATATAGAAATAAGTGGAATTTGTGGGAGTAATGCATGTAGAATAATGTTTAGGAGTAGGAGTGAGATTAAAAGAGGGTAAGAATTGAGCAATTTATGTAATGTTGAACTGAATAATTATTAAAGAAAGAAAGCATATATGTAATGTATAATGCTTGAATATGCCAAGTGTTAATATAGTTTGTTTAGTGTAGGTGTGCCTGTGTCTTAAGTGAAACTGAAATAAAGGCGCTTTAAAATGTGTCTTACAGATCATTCAACACTTTTGGTGCATATAGAAAGCTCAGTATGTGTTTGATATGGTGTAATATTTTTCAGAATCTAGGAAATTGATTCTGTTCCTTGGAAATGCAAGGATTCTACCTCATTATTCTACTACTTCCCAGGGTTATTTCTGTAAGTTCGGGTTTCTGGTTGATCTGTTCCCGTTCAGTCTTGCTATTGTAAGATTAGCTAATATGTAAGATTTTTCTGCTTAAGGTCTATATGTGATAATATTGCTTTTCATTCATCTGATTTATTGGCATCTCTTTCTCTCCTGATTAGTTTGATTCACAAGTTAGTATACTAGTTTAAAAACAAATTTAACCTACAACATTTGACAATCTTTGGTGATTTCAGTTAAATCTTTTTGAGATGTTACTCTGTAATTAATTATGACTGTAGTGGCATCCTTAAAAGGGTGATTCCAACATTCATTAGGGGGTGTTAACAGACTGGAAAAATCATAGGGCTGAAAAACCTGAATTGTCATATTTTCTATCTTGTAGGTTACTCAGTGGTGACTTGTGCGTGGTATATCTGGCATCGGCTGTTACAGTTCTGTGTGATGAGCTATGCATAGAATGCACTGCTGAGGGAGCTAATCCCAGTTTGGGGAACCTAATAATAAAAACACATGTCAGTAATAAAAAAGTGGCATATACATTGCAAGATGCAGCCCAAGATTATGGGATGTTTCCCCTCATAATCAGAAGTCCATTGCTTAACTTCCTTCAGACATTTTATTGAAATGAATATGGAAGAAAGTGTCAACAAAAGGTTTGTTTCTGTCAAGCTTTTTAAGCTTGACAGATCTTTATACCTGTAAGCTAGAGTCACTGATATGATTCTTTCCTTGATAGTTTCAGTGTTACTTCACTGCTTTACAGTTGACTGTTCACATGTCTTTCACTTTGCTCAGTTCTTTGCCACTCAACAGCAGTGCAGGCAAAGATGCATGTACTACAGCTCTCTACAAGCACCACAGCAAAGAAAGGATAATTTGTTAGTGTGAAGGTTGCC
Organism: Protopterus annectens; assembly: GCF_019279795.1. Lineage (NCBI taxonomy): Eukaryota > Metazoa > Chordata > Ceratodontiformes > Protopteridae > Protopterus > Protopterus annectens. Next base: position 928,483,682 of record NC_056731.1, read on the forward strand.
AGCCTAGCTAGATAGAATTTTGTAAATAATTCTATGTCATTGTAAATATTAATAATCCGCAAGCTTGTTCTACAAATGTAAAGGGAAGTTTGTTATGATTAAACTTTGTTGTACTGAGCTTCAAAATGTAACCACAGTGCACTCTGCTGGAAGAAAGCTGATAAGTCAAGCATTGTGTGACTGATCTCCAGCTTGGGGACAGGATGGCTAGACTAAGGAATTCTTTCTGTTATCTTGAGTTAAGAGATAATTACTAAGGTTTTACATGTATAATGTATTTTATTGCTGTGGCTTCTTGGCCAGGTGAAGCTTACTAAGAAATGTAAATTTTGAGTTTCTGTTAGCCTGGGAACCAGAGAAATATCAAGAATGATGTAATGTGAAATGACTCAGTAGTACTGTATTGTCAATTTAAGACTTTCTCAGATAGATAAAATTGAGCATTTTGAATTTTGTCTGAAGAACATCTACTCACCAGCACTTGCTTGCTGTGTAAGTAAGATATTTATTAGAATAGTGATTTCTCTTAGATATAGAAATAGCCAGATTAGTCTAGGTGTTTTCTATATTTATGTCAGACTATTTTAAGATATTGTTTTAAAGTTTTTCCTGTGATTGCTGAACTCTGTAATGCCATTTGGTTGAAGTAATAAGTATTGTCTTGTGTTTTTATTATTTATTATTAAATATTTTTAAACCTTTCAGCTGTGGCTGTTTTGTGTAGAGGTAATTTAAGCTCTAAAGTACTTGCATGTATTTAGTGATACTGTCCAAGCCACTCCAGTAGCTTTAGCCCTGGGTCACACTTACTATTTGGATAACAGTAATATTACACAGTGAAATTGGTCACCCTTTAGGAAGGGCCTTATTAGTAGCTGATAAATAGTTGCTGGTGGCAGTGGATTACTACCTTATAGCCTGGGTAGAAAGGGGCACAGCTGGAGAACCTGTGCCAGCCTTCGCAAGGAGTGTCTGTGTGTTTGTATATAACTCGTATCTTAAAGTGTGTGTGTGTCTAGGTGCACGTGTCTCAGCTACTTGGACAGGGACACGAAGCACTGGTTGGACAGAGAGAGTGCTGGAAGTTTTGGCTTTACAACTAGGCTGAGATCTGTACCCTATAGTTGTGCCAGTGGGGGAGTCTTATTGGGGATCTGGAAAGAAAGGGAGAAACCAGCCCCAGACTGACTGTGATCTCTGTGTGCCCTTAAGGGAAATGCACTTTACTGTGTGTGTATTTGTTATCCTTCCCATTTTGCATGCCCCTCACTGGTGCTAGTGGTGAGGATTGAGGCTCCTTAATTACTGGGTCTGTGCACGGGCGTCACATATTAATTGTTTGGCAGTGGTGGGATATCCACATCAAATATTAATTGTTTGATTCTGGTGAGTTAGCCACATCACATACTAATTGGCTTGTAGTGGTGTGGATAGTGAATTTCTGTAGCTTGTGTACAGTGATCACTGAAGGTGTTTTTGTACTCTAAATCAGCCACACGGTGAACACTCAGAGTTCAGATCACAATTGTTTTATTTCTTTTGTTAGCTTAGTTAGTCAGGGAGATCAGGCTGGCAAGCTGACAAAGGAGCCAGTTGGCTGAGATGTGCCAGACTAAGGGACTGGTGCATGGAGACCTGACTAAGGCAGACATGATTGCAGCTTTGGTCACAGCTGCATCAGAAAACAGCGATCAGTAGGACAATGAGACTGGCCATGGAGATGTACAACACTCAGAGAATGGACAGCTCAACCTTTCTGTAGAGGACTTAAAAATCCATCTGGAGCTTAAAGAGACTTGAGTTGGAGGCCAGGAGTTTGGAAATGGAAGCTGTGGAGAAGGAGAGGCAGAGGCAGCACAAAAAGGAGATGCTGACTCTTCGGCATAGTCATGGAGGTAATGGGGAAGTGAGTAACCGGACCCCAGAAGCACAAAAGGTCAGTAAATTTCTTCCAGTTTACAGAGGGGGATAATTTTGATAGTTTCATTCACAAGTTTGAGAGGATATGTAAACAGTATGATGTTGACCAAATGTTCTGGGTATGGTTCCTGACCCCCTTTCTCCATGGTAAAGCTGTAAATGTACTTTCCAAATTATCTGACACTGACTGATGTTCTTCATCTCACATTGCTGCAGTCCTTACACTTGGGTAGTCCGCTGTCCTCGGTCGGCCCGAATATCAAAGTATAAGGCTGACGTCGGTCAAGGCGCATTTGACTGACATCAGGACGTCAGGGTACAAATGCGCATGACCAACGTCATATCCTCAGTCTTTTTTGCCGCATGGTCCGATGCAGAAGCAGCATTGCAAGTGCCGGTTGGCATTCTGAGATTTTTCGATTTCGAAGTTTCAGACCGAGTTCAAAGTTGGCTAAGTACCCCGTTGGGGAATATTTTAGTTTTTTCTTGCCTCAGTGATTTACGGATGTCAGAAAAAGTCAATAATTGCATTTCTTGTGGGAAACAGATACCGCATAGAGATTATCATACTTTGTGTATTCCTTGCTTAGGGCCTGAGCACGACGTTGTTGGCTGTCGCTCTTGTGCTAGATTTAATAAACGCACTATAAAGAGAAGGTTAGATTGTGCAAGGTTAGTCTTTGGGAAGCGGTGCAATTATAAAATGCCGTCGGATGCTCCGGCGCCGCTTCTTCAAGAAGCGCAAGGACAAAGCAGTTAAGCCTAGGCTAGAAGAACCGTCTGTACCGGACGCCGGTTCTTTAGAGGTGTCGGTGGAGCCGGTGGCTCCACCGGAGGTTTCTTTGTGTTCCCAGGGTGAGACTTTATTATTGCAAGATGTGGCCTCTCAGGAGGCAAGTCAGGCTGAGGGGCTTCTCAGGTTACTATACTCCCTCCCTTCCTAGGGTGGCTAGGCCCTCTCCTTCTGTTTCAAAGGCTTCTCCCAGGGCAGGCCAGGTTTAGCTTCAGTTGGTGTTACCCCTAGCTCTTCAGGAACTGTGCCCAAGAAGCATATGCTTAAAATGGCAGAAGATTTGATTACTTTGATTAGGGTTCTATGCCCCTCCTGATAAGAGACCTAGGATGGAGCCTGAGCTGGGGGTTTTGAGCAGGCTTCAGATGTTTCAGAGTCTTGGCTGAAGACTTGCAGGAGTACTCTCCTTATTCTGATTCTGATGTGGATGATTCTACTCCTTCTGCTTCTCCTCCTGAGGATTTTTCTTTTCAGAAACTCTTCATTCCATGAGGGAGCATTTTAAGTGGGAAGGTCAAGACTTCTCTGATTCCAGGAAAAGGCTTAGGGAATTTTTGTTTTTACCCCAGCATAGGCCTTTGGCTATACCTCCTGTTTTGGATGTAGTGGAAGATGTTTTTTCTGAGGCTTCTCTTAATCCTGATTCTTTGCCTCCTGCTCCTGTTAAGCCGGATAGGTATTACAGGGTGCCTGAAGCTCATAAGTATCTTTTTAAGAGTCCTAGGGCAGACCCAGAAACTGTTAGCCAGGGGCCTAAAGGTGTTAAGGCTTCTGTTGTAAAGAATCCGGTTCCTGCAGACAAAGAGACTAGGGCCTTGGATAGATGGGGAAAGAAAGTTTATACTTCTTCCACTCTTGCTATGAGGGCTTTGAATTGCCAGTTTCACATGTTGAAATACCAAAACTATCTCCTTTCACAATTGAAGTCTAAGGTTGATGCTCTGGCAGTAGGTATTGATTGTAAAGAGTTGCAAGATTTAGTACATGTTTCTGAACAGGTGGGTAAGCATTCTTTGCAATGTGGTTTTGATGCTGTACAGGCCTCGTCTAGGGTGGCTGCCACTGGGTCAGTTCTTCAGAGCACGCCTGGCTAAGGGATCAAAATTTGTCTGAACATGTTAAAACAAGGATTTTAGATGCTCCTTTACAATCTGACGTGTTGTTTGGTCCTCCTGTTGAGGCAGTTTTAAAGAAAATGGAAGACAAGGCTAAGTCTATGCAGACTGTTAAAGATTATTTGCAGGTCCAGCCTCCAAAGTTTAGTAGAAATTGGCCTACTAAGGGGTGGACGTATCCTTCTTATGATTCCCAGTCTAGGGGTAGATCTAGACGTGGTAGGGGCAGAGCTCAGGGCTCTTTCAGGCCTAGAACAGGGAGTTCTCCTGCACAGTCTTGGTGAGGGCAGGGGTCAGTCCTTTCGTAAACAGACCCAATGACCTACCTTTTCAGCTGCCAGAGCCTTCTCGTCTGGCAGCACCTTTGGGAGGAAGGTTGGCACTTTTCAAAGAAAATTGGAGTTTAATTACCCAAGACAGATGGGTATTGGATATCATACACCACGGTTACAGGTTTTATTTCCATACCTTGCCTCCTTTCAAAGGCATGCCAGGCGTTCCTCCTCAACAAAGAATAGAGGCTCACAAGCAAGTTTCTCTGTTACTCCAAATAGGGGCCATACAGCCGGTCCCTATGCCAGAAGTGGGCCTAGGATTTTATTCTCGCCTGTTCCTAGTACCAAAGAAGGGGAACACGTGGAGACCAATTTTGGATTTATCTACCCTCAACACTTATCTGGACATTCCCAAGTTCAAAATGTTGGCGTTACAGCAGCTTTTACCTCTGTTGGGCAAAGATCATTGGATGGTAACTTTGGATCTCAAGGAGGCTTACCTTCATGTTCCTATCAGACTAAGTTGCAGGAAGTATCTGCGTTTTCGAGCTGGGACTTCTCACTATCAGTTCTCTGCATTGCCCTTTGGCTTATCTACTGCCCAGAGTGTTCACGAAAGTTCTGGCTCCAGTGATAGCTTTCTTCAGGCTAAAAGGAATACAGATCTATCCTTATTTGGACGACTGCCTAATTCTGGCTCAAGGAAGGGAAGAGCTTCTTCATCATTTGGAATATGTAATAGCAGTGCTAAGATGCCTGGGGTATTCTGTGAACGAAATAAAGTCCAGTCTAGTACCCTCTCAGGACATGTGCTTTCTGGGTGTGAGACTGAATACAGCATCCCAGATGGCCTTTTTAACCCCGGACAAACAAAAGAGTCTATCCCTTTACTTCCATCAGCTATCTCATCAGTCCGGGCTGACTGCAAGGACAGTCCTTCAAGCCTTAGGGTTCATGGCATCTTGTATTCTGGTGCTTCCCAATGCCAAACTGCATATGAGGAAGCTGCAATGGTATCTCAAAATGTATGGACACAGCACTGCCAGGATCTGGACACTGTCATTCAAATAATACCTTGCATTCAAAAGGAATTTTTGTGGTGGGCTCAGGAATGTCACCTAAACAAGGGACTCTCTGTGACCCGGCCAGAGGCGAGTCAGATTTTAACGACAGATGCCTCAGACAAAGCTTGGGGAGCTCATCTAAATGGAAAGTGGATACAAGACAAGTGGCCTGCCAGACTACAACATCTACATATCAACCTGAAGGAGATGTTAGCAGTCCAGTTTGCATTAATAGCTTTCAAGGATTTACTTCTTCCAGGGCAGGTGTTGATTCTAACAGACAACACAACTGTCATGTGGTACATCAACAAGCAAGGGGGAACGCATTCTTTTCCTCTATGCAGGCAAGCAATGATTTTGTGGGAGACTGCTCTCAGTTTACAGCTCAATCTTTAGGCAAGGTTTCTGCCAGGAGCACAGAACTCCTTAGCAGATGTGTTGAGCAGGCGAATTATGGATCCCCACGAGTGGAAATTGGATCCTCATGTATTTCAGAAATTGACAGTGTCATGGGGAACTCCAGACATAGATCTGTTCGCTTCTCCACTAAACCATCAGCTGCCAAAGTTTTGCACAAAAAGGTTTCATCCCACAGCTTGGAAAGTGGATGCTCTTTCTTTCAATTGGAGCAATCTTCATGTGTATGCCTTTCCTCCTCTGCCTCTCCTCCCAAAGGTACTTCTAAAGGTCAGACAGGACAAGCCAAGGATGATTTTAATAGCTCCAGATTGGCCTCGACAGCACTGGTACCCATTACTGAGAAGTCTGGTGCGGAAGCCTCCATGGCCTTTGCCTTGATTCCACACCTGTTGTCACAGGAGGACAGCCATTTGCTGAATGTCAAACTTCACTCTCTTCACCTAACGGCCTGGCATATTCTGTTTTGAACCATAGAGGGTCTCAACTTCCACAACAAGTTTTGAATGTGATTTTGGAAGCTAGAAGGCCTAGTACAAGGAAAGTGTACGCAGATAAATGGAAGAGATTTTTATTTTGGAGTGCAGCAAAAGATTTTGATGTTTCTGAGCCTAATTTGAGTGTGGCTCTTCAATATCTTACTGAGTTACTGGACAAAGGTTTGTCTTTCTCTTCTATTAAGGTTCATGCTGCAGCAATTTCGGCTCACTATGATTGTGTCCCACCATTGTTTTCTCATCCTTTGTTCAAGCAATTTCTTAGAGGGCCAAAGAATATAAGACCCCTCAAGAGCTCCTACTCCTGCTTGGGATCTCAATTTTGTGTTGGAGAAACTCACTCTACAACCTTTTGAGCCGGCAGCTACTTCTGAGTTGAAATATTTATCATGGAAGACTGCTTTTTTGTTGGCAATTACCTCTGCAAGAAGGGTTTCTGAATTGCAGGCCCTTATGGCGGTTGAGCCTTTCTTGATTTTCCATAAGGATAGGGTATCATTACGTACTAATCCTTCCTTTATGCCTAAGGTGGTTTCTAGTGTGGCTTTAAACCAAACTATTCATTTGCCTACTTTTTATGCAAATCCCCAAAATAAAGGGGAAAAGATTTTGCACACTTTAGATGTACACAGGCAGTTGCGTTATTATTTGGACAGAACTAAAGGGTTCAGGCAGTCTCAGCAGTTGTTTGTTTCTTTTGCTTTGAGATCTCAGGGCAAGCCTGTGTCAAAACAAACTATTTCTAAGTGGATTGGGTTTTGCATTGCTTTCTGTTATTCCCATCATGGCAAGGAGATTCCAGCTGGGATTAGGCCTCATTCCACTAGGGCTACTGCCACATCAACAGCTTTTTTGAGGGGTGGCAACCAAGGATATTTTGGAGGCAGCTACTTGGAGTTCAGTGCATACTTTCTCTAGGCATTATCACCTGCCACTTTACTCTAAATCCAGGGCTGGTTTTGCCACTGCTGTTTTGCAGGGCATTTTGGCAGCTCCTGCTTCCTTGTAGTTAGCCATCCTCCCTTACCTCTGCTTTGGGATTCTACCCAAGTGTAAGGACTGCAGCAATGTGAGATGAAGAACATAGTACAGTTTTGTACCTACCATAAATGTAGATGTTCAAGATCCACATTGCTGCAGTCCAATTTACCCTCCCTCCTTCCCCTCTGCAGTTAGAGGTGGTTGTGTGGGTTGGGTTGTACATATTGTGTATATTGTATATATTGTACATATAGTTAGTGCAAGGGTGGTTGGTTGGTTGTTTGCTGTCTTTTGGTTTTGACCTTTATTTTTAGGGTCTTCTGACATCTGGGGCAAGAAAAGACTGAGGATATGACGTTGGTCATGCGCATTTGTACCCTGACGTCCTGATGTCAGTCAAATGCGCCTTGACCGACGTCAGCCTTATACTTTGATATTCGGGCCGACCGAGGACAGCGGACTACCCAAGTGTAAGGACTGCAGCAATGTGGATCTTCGAACATCTACATTTATGGTAGGTACAAAACTGTACTTTTTAACTATAATGCTGTAAAGAATTATTTGTAGAATTTTTTAAGCTAACACCTGAAACTTGTAGGAAAACATTTTGTGAGTATAGATGCAAGGCAGATGAAAGCGTGTGTGAATATACTGCTGAACTGAGCACTTATTTTCATAGGTGGGTGAGTGGATGTCAGGTCATCACTTTTGAAGGGCTGGCAGACCTTTAGGTGAGGGAACAATCCCTTAGCACTTTGCCTGAGGGCATGAGGATCTGGTTAGCTGATAGACAATGTGCTACTTCAGATGAGTTGGGGAAGAAGGGAGACCTATACCTAGCAAGCAGGGCATCAATGCACAGGAAAGGGACACCCAGTGCTGCTCATGGGTCTAAAGGAACCCATGGTGGGCAGCCCAGACAGCCCCAACAGAATCTGCCAGTAGCAGGGGAAGCCACTAGTCCAGGTACACATCCAGGACCTAGGGTTAAATGTTTTGAATGCAACCAGTGGGGCCATGTGGCATGTAGATGTCCACAGAGGCAAGGTGGGGACAAAATGTGAGGGAGCCAGTAAGTGGGAAAGACAAAATGCCAATAGTAGGTTGTCTTGAGACAACAAGGGTACCAAACTACCATCCTGCAGATGTCCTGATAGGGAAGGATTTGGATGAGGCAGTACCATGTGTTAATGAAGTTACATGCAATCAGGCTTTGAGACAAGCATGTGGGTCTGGTAGCCTGGGGGGAGACCCAGACAGTCACAGACCACACACTTGCAGCCAGGACTGGTGAGGTGGTTACTTCAGGGAGGGAGCTAACCTGTAGCATTGAGACTGAAGGTGAGCCACAGCTGCTTGTGTGTACTGATGGTCCCTTGGACATATTGACTGCAAAGGTAGAGGTGAGTAGTAGTGCCCAGGCTGACAGTGAGGCACCGCTGTCAGAAGATACCAGACTTCCTGTGGAAGAGGAGCTGGGAAGGGTTACAAAGAGAGAATTGAGACAGGCTCAGCTCTCAGACCCTACATTGCAAGACCTGAGTCAGTTAGATAGTGAAGCACCTGATTCTCAAGGGAAGGGGGAATCTGTATACTGGGACACAAAGGGTTACTGTATAGAGAGTGGACCCCTGAGGGAGGGCTAGAAGGTGAGAGAGTGCCTAGAGTCTACCGTCTGGCGCTTCTAGCCATAGCGCACGATATTCCCTTTGCAGGTCATATGGGCATAAAACATGCAAAGAGTTGTATTATGCAGAACTTCTATTGGCCTGGAATTTCCAGAGATGTAACAGGGTACTGCAGGACCTGTGAGCAGTGCCAAAAGGTAGGCAAGGCAGGAGACAAGGCGAGAGCTCCTTTGATACCTTTGCTTGTGATTGAGGAGTCATTTCATAGGGTCGCTATGGATATTGTGGGGGCTCTGAGTACCCCAATTACCACAGGGAGAAAGTATATCCTAGTGGTAGTAGATTATGCTACAAGATACACTGAGGCAGTGGCTTTGTCCTCAATTGAGGCAGAGAAGGTGGCAAATGCTTTGTTAGAGGTTTGCAGCAGAGTAAGTTTCCCAAAAGACGTACTGACTGACAGAGGTGCCAGTTTCATGTCAGACCTGGTGGCTTGTCTTTGGAAGTACTGTAGGGTGAAGCACCTGAAGACCACCCCCAGACTAATGGTCTTGTTGAGAGGTTAAACTCTACAATCAAGTCCGCGCTACGGGCATTTGCAGACCAGTTTAAGTGGGAGAAATATTTGCCCCATCTGTTGTTTGCTTACAGAGAGGTTCCCCAGGAATCCACAGTTTTTCATCCTTTGAGGTGCTGTACAGGCATAGGGTGAGGGGACCTCTAGATTCACTTTGTGATGAGTAGGAAGGTGAGAGTGAATCTCACAAGGAGTCTTGTTGTGGCATATGTCCTAAACCTCAGGACGAGGCTCAGGGAACTCATGGGCTTGATGCAGGAGAATCTGTCAGAAGTCCAACAACAGAAAAAGGTCTGGTTTGACAGGAATGCTTGAGCTAGAGAGTATGCTGTAGGACAGCAGGTAATGGTTCTTATCCCTGTCAGACACAACAAGCTCCAAGCAGCCTGGGAGGGACCCTACAAGGTGGTAAGGAAGGTCAGTAATGTTAACTACATGGTGGAACACTAGGCAGGAGCACAAATTGTACCATGTTAACATCATGAAGCCTTGCCAGGATAGGGAGGCCCTTATGCTGAGTATTTGCAGTGGACTGCAGGAGGGGTCTGAGGGAGATGTGGTCACTGACCTCAGTGAGGCTCAGACTGACACCTCAGTGGAAGGGGTAGCAGTGTCCCAGCAGCTATCTCCTACACAGGTTAGAGAAATCCGAGCAGTGTTACAGGAGTTTGGGGACATGTTTACTTGGAAACCAGGGTGCACCCAGCTGGTGCAGCACCAGGTGGATACAGGACCCCAAAGGCCTATTAGGCAGGCCCCTTATATGGTGCCTGAGAGAGTCAAGTGGTACTGGTGCCAAAGAAGGATGGCAGCACCAGGTTCTCTGTGGAGTACAAGAAATTAAGTATTCACATAGAGTCAGATGCTTACCCCATGCCTAGGTTGGATGAGGCCCTAGAGCAGCTGGGTAGGGCTAAGTATCGTACTACCATTGATCTTACTGGCAGGTGCCCTTGACTCCCAGTGCTAGGGAAAGGTCAGCCTTTGTGACTCCTTTTGGCTTGTATGAGTTGACAAAGATGCCCTTTGTGATGGAAAAACTTAGTAAATAAGGTTGTCAAAATGTATAGTTAAAATTGTAATATGAGTACATAATAGTAATTATTTAAGCAATAACGTACAGCTGGGTGTGGATAATGCTGGAGTTACCTATGGTTGGTGTGGTTTGGTCACGAGGGCAAAGCCTGAGTGACCAAACAAAGTCAACCGTGGGTAAATCCAGCATTGCCCACACCTAACCATGGGTTATTGCTATTATACAGTGACATTTTTTAAGAAAAACATTACTTATATGTCATTGTATACTGCCTCCGTGCTGCCCTTCTGCAATTTTCCAGTATCCTGGGGCATTTCTAATGTACTGCGCATGCGTGAGGGACTTGGTGTTCCCACGCTTACGCAGTACATCAGTACTATGCAGAGGCAGCAACGGAGAAAGGAAGATCTCCGTTACTTTTTTAAGATATCTCGCTATGTTATAAGTGTTCTTCAGCTCATATAACATGGCGAGATATCTTAAAAAAAAGGCAACGGAGATCTTCCTTTCTCTGTTGCTACCTCTTTAGAGCAAAAAAAAAGTAAAAAAAAAAAAAATCAGGAGATGTACTAATGGAAAAAGTCCGGGCAACTAGACGTTTTTCGTTAGTATATTCTCGGATTTGCAATGGGCACGCTGGTTGGGCCTGGCCAATCAGCATGCTTGTTTTTGAATATTAATGGACAGTCATTTTGTAATTATAGAATTTACACAACAGTGAGTTCACATTAGCAGATATGTACAGAATGTGCAGTTGAAGCATTCTAGCAGGAATGGGTACATAAAGCCCAAAAGTGTATCTGCCTTTGTCAGCTGCAATATTGTTGCAGAAGCAAGTGCACTTAAATTCCTTTTTCAAATGCTGCTTAAGTTTTTTTTCCCTAAAACAGTTGAAAATTTTACAGTTTTTGTTTCAGAATCGAGCTTATTCCAATTAGCTGTTACTGCTCTGGGGAGTGCATTTTCTCTTATGGCCAGTTTGAAATCCAGGTCTGGCCAATGTGCGCATATTTTTCTAGCTGTTCCTAGTTTTGTTCTCTGATTTGTAGTAACTGTTTAAGTTGTTTAATATGTGAATGGTCCACTTATTAAAGATTAATTGAATGACTGGCTACCGTGATCCCTTCCAAGAGTGCCACTGTTATCTGTTCCTACTGGCCATAATCTGGGTGTTTGCATGCAACTTGTAGTGCTGTTGATGCATTGCCAAGGTTGCAGCATTATGCTTCAACAGCAGTGGCCTGGAGTATCGTCCACATCTTTTTAAAATTTCAATATTTGTTAATCAGGTGAGTGGACTAGACCAGAGATCCTCTTCACCAACTACTTCAGCCACAAAGTTAAATACAGCATGAAATATTTGAAAATTTTAAGCTATATTTACCAAAGAAAAGCCACACAGACACCGGAAGAATATGAGGGCTTCACAGAAATAGTAACCAGAAACCCGGATTGAGTTCCTTGATACTGGAGCTGTGAGATAGTGATCCTTCCACTGAGATAACTTCCTAATATTGTATGTAAACATTTTGATATGTGTGTGCACCATAGGTCACATTGTTGTGTCCTTTCCTCTTTGGTATCTGTTTCTCAGGCGTTCAAGTCAATGCTCCTCACCTGCTCCCTCACCTGCAGTTATCCAAGTTTAAAGATGACTGTAAATTGGGTGGTGTTCAATCTTCTGACTCACAACTACTCCATTATGGGTTAAACCATGTTAACATTTGATACAATTTAACAGTCTCAAATTAAATGTGAAAAGTGCAGCATAGTTCATTTTGGTAAAAGAAAATATTTTTGCGTACTATATAGGTGACGTTAACCCCCAGACAGACACAATTGCATGGGATCTAGGCACTCTTGTTGATAATTCCTTATTATTTGAGCATCATGTATCCACAGCAGCCTTCTGTCTGGCTCATCTAATTTCCAAAGGCATTCCTTATAGGTACAGAGAGGTCTTAATTCCTCTTTATTCAAATCTCATCAGACCCATTATTAAATATAATGCATCTTTTGGCATCTGTTTGGCTAAGTATATCGTTCAGCTTGAGAGTATTCTGAAGTTCATTACTAGAAAAGATCAGTTGCCTAAAAAATTGTTTAAAACAGACTGGCAGTCCCTTATCTATACTCAGTCTCTTATAGGTTTCTCCTTGGAGGTCTGTCTCTAACCTTTCAAGCCACAAAAGATCCAATACGCTTTGACCTCCTTTTATTTCACAGAACAAACAGTATCATAAGTAGCCTGTTAAAGGAACTAAATATTCATCAATAGAAAAGTAAGACACTTTGGCATGACAAATTCATATCTCAACATATCTCTCACCTTTGGAACAAACTTCAATTACGTGTCAAGCAAAGTAGCACCATTGACACGTTCAAGGTAAACCTACCTAATTGGATGGACAGCTTCAAATTCTACCCTGGTCTGTCTTGCCTTGCCTTGCCCTCCTTGAGGCTGGAGGTTACTTTTGAATAGGGATTTTTGGTATGCTTGGAATAGTCTGCAGACTGATTTGCATAGTACTTAACTATGAACTTGTATATATACATATGCACAAGCAGATATATATGTGCATCACCCCTTTCCCCCCCTCACACCTTACTTATACCTGCTAACCCATATACTAACCTTGACCATAACCCTATCTCTGCACTTTACCTTGGAAGAACTCTTTCTTGAATACTTTCACTACACAAGACTGGCTCAGACACCACATGCACCATCATACACTCACAACACTCCTCACCCTTACCCAACCAGCAAATGATTGTATGCATACACACACACCCCTAACCCTACACATCCTCAGCAACCGATCTTTCACCTTATCTAACCCTTACCCTAATTGTAGCCTACCTGCAATTGCACACACAGACACACTGAAGCGCACACACTACTTACCTCCTAAAGCCAAAACTTTAAATAAGTCAAAAGTTTTGTTAATAAAAAATTTAACCCACTTACCGCCTTAACTACAAACACTATGCTTCTCCCTTCTCTAAACACTCATACCAACCAACACTCCATTCAGTATTCCACACTGGAACACTTAGACAAAACTGCCGTTAAGAAACATCACACATTTCCACAAATATAAATATAAATATGTATGTATTGTATCGATGCAGTAGGTATCATTGATGACCCATGTTTCATTGAGCAAAATCCATCATATAAGCCTGGCTTTCTGATTGCTAGGAGTGGGAAGAGTTGGGCTTGCCCTCTCCCAGCCTTAACCCCACCTATACTAAGGTCTTTCTTTGAGGTTTGGTTCATTGAGTCAGATGTCGCTGGATCTTGACCAGCATTCCAGTGTTTGATGAAGGTCCATTTGAAGAAAGCTTGCACACAGAGACACCCCTTTGGTAATCATTGGGTGTCAATTTGTGATGTTAGTCCGTCACAGTATTTTCAGAACAGTTACAGGAACTCCCTCTCCTAGATATAGTAGGAGTTGATGGCACATGCTGTAGTACACCTGCAGCAACTGGAAAAGTACAGTAAGAGATCAGCACTAAATATCACATCTGAAGTAGGAATGTTCATTTGTCTGCAAACTGTGGGTTACGGATCCGATATCGGATCCGAGCCGGCAACTTGTTTCAAGCTAATGGATCCGAGCTCCTAGCCCCTCCCTTCACCCATAATCCCCTGCTAACCCTCCATGACCCCAGATCTAGTTTGCCGCGCTTGTGATGGCAGGATCCTTTTTCTTGAGCTCCAGATAAGTGACTATAACCTAAACTTTTTCTTCAGAAAACTCTTTTTTTGTTTAAATTAACTGTTAAGTGTGTCTGAGTTAGGTTCCCTATTTTTTTGTTTATTTAATACCCTCCCTTCGCTGGTCGCTAGTGTGTGAGTGTTTGTGGTGTGCTTTTGGGGCCTGTGTGTGTGTGTGTATTTGTTTTTCTTTTCTTTCCAAAAAAAAAAAAAAAAGGGGAATGGCTGAGGCCCCAAAAGCCATATTTTCGAAATGTACCGAGTGTGGCCATAAGCTCTCCCCGGCTGATGGTCACACTCGGTGCGTTCGGTGCCTTGGGGTTGAACACCTCACCTCGGGCTGTACTATCTGTGCAGCGTTCAACCCCAGGGCACTGAAAGAGCGGAGGTCGAAGCTGGTCCTGGCGGGACTTCTACCCCCAGATTCGGCTTCGGCCTCTGCTTCCTCTACCACTCCTGTGGCTCCATCACAGCCTGTGATGGTTGCCACTCCTGCCCCCCTGCCTCCGACTGGGACTCAAACTCCCGCTAAAGTGTTGGAGGACAGGGAGGCCAGGAGGGAGAAACGGAGGGAGAAGCACCAAAAGCGGCGGGCCGAGACCTCCGTTTCGGCCCCGCCAGCTAAGCGGGCTTCTCCCTCCATTGCTTCTAGGTCTCCTCCTCTTCGGCTCTGATCCCCTTCTTTCTCCCCGGGGCCCGAGGAGGAGGAGACCCGATCTCCGTCGAGGTCATCGAGGCGGCACTCCAGGCCTGTCTCGGTGGCCTCTTCGAGATCCACATTTAGTCTATCTGATGCAGACTTGGACCGGATGATGCGAAGGTTCATCCAGGCCCAGCTGCAGATGGGAGTGCTCTTGCCTCCCCCCCCCCCTTCAGGGGGGGGAGCTCAACACCTTTTTTCCACCCAATTGCTCCTTCTCCGACCCGCTACCCGGGTTCGGAGCGCTCGGAGCCGAGCAGCCTTGGAGCCGGGGGTGGGTCGGCGCCAACAGTACTGTGTACTTCGGATCCGACCCTACCCTCGAGTCTGTCGGATCTGACCTCTCGGAGCCGTGGTCCGAGCTTCGGATCCGGGGGATTGTGTGCCTTCGGCTCCGTCCAGGTCAGAGCACACTGGTCCCTCAGATCCGACGGTCTCGGCACTGGCTCCGATCCCTTCATCGGATCCGAGTGGGAGCCGACTTTCGGATCCATTAGAGAGTGGCTCTCCCTCGGCATTCGATGTTGTGGAGAGGGCTCTGTTGAGAGCATCCGGACCTCCGGCCCTTGCATCGACTCCTCCCTGCACTCCCTCTCTGCTGGGCCAGGCTTCCATCACCCGGCCAAAGGGACAGCCTGCTTCGATGTCACAGATAGTTCCATTGGAACATGATGTCGCTGGCGAGGGCTCCTCGGACAGCCCCCCCGAGGAAGCTCCCCGCAAGCATAAGTGCAAAAGGAGGCACGTGGACTCCCCTGAGTCCTTAACCGAGGACACGGACTTGGAGGAAGGGGAAGGCTCCCCAAGATCACCCCCTGAGGATGTCTCCTTTGGAGACTTCATGGAGATGCTAAGAATCAGGGGTGGGTGGTCTGCCCCCAAGTCTTCCTCTGACGAGTTTGTGTTTCTGGAGACATTCGAGGCAGGCCCGTCTACCTCCTGGGAGTCCCCTCCAGCCGATCCCCTGGTGGACCTTATTACCACCAGGGCATGGAAGGATCCGGACACTGTGGAGCCAATTCCCAAATGGCCTGATAGAATTCTTAGCCCCCCCTCTGACCGTTCTCATTGGAGTAAGGGCCTCCCTGTAGATGCCATGTTGACGGCGGCAGCCACAAAGAGGGAATTAGCTCAGGAGAGTCCCTCAGTCCATCCACCGAGCAAAGAGTCCCGTTTGATGGATCGCTTAGGGAAGCGAGTCTTTAGTTCAGCGACCTTCTCTGTAAGGTCTCTGAACTATATGGCACATGTTATCAGGATGCAGTGGGATCTTATCAAAGAATACGCTGCATCCCCCCCTGAGTCCATGTCGGAGGAGGATAAACAGTTGTACTCCACCCGAATGGCCACTCTAAGATCTATTTCTAACACCTCTATGCGGCTATTGTCCCACGCCACAGAGGGAGCCGCTAGGGCCAGTGGAGCAGGCCTAGTCATGAGACGTCAGGCCTGGCTCCGTCATTGCGACTTTACGGAGCCCTTTAAAGCGTCCCTCGCGAACGCCCCCTTCGATGGTTCTGCCCTTTTTGGCAAAACTGTTCGCGAAATGCTTGTCCAGAGCGAGAAGGACGGGAAGACGTTGTCTGCCGTCGGAGTCCGCTTCTCTGCTCCCCAGCGGTCCTTTTCAAGGAACCAAAAGGGTCAGAAGAAGATGTGGTTCCGAAAATCACAACATTCCCAACCAGCTCCGGACAACCAGTCCTACCGTGGCAGAGGTGGACAGGGAGGACGTCGCCCTAGGGGCAGAGGGGTTCCGAGAAATTTCGGGTCCAGAGAACCTTTCTCTGAACGGCCCGCGCAGCAACCCTGAGGGGTTGCTCGGCTGCTCCACTCTGGAGGCAGTCGGGGGGCATTTTTTGAAGCATCTAGCGGCATGGGAGTCCATCACAACAGACCGCTGGGTGCTTCGCATCATATCCAGATGGTACAAGATACCAATTCTCCATGTCCCCCAATCCAAGAGCCTCCCCGATGTACCACCCGATCATAGGGAGGCCGCAGCCGCAGAAATACAGCAGCTGCTAAGAAAAAGAGCCATCCAGCCCGTCCCCCAAGACCAGCTCGGATTAGGGTTCTACTCCAGGTTCTTTTTGGTGCCAAAAAAGACGGGGGATCTGAGACCCATCCTAGACCTTTCCCGCTTGAACCTGTCAGTAACCAAGGAAAAATTCCGAATGGTCACTCTTCAATCTATCCTCCCCCTTCTGAGGGAGAACGATTGGATGTGCTCTATAGACCTCAAGGATGCGATACCACACCTTAATGGACAAACGATCCAGGAGGTTCCTTCGCTTCCGGCTGGGAGCCAGTCACTACCAGTTCAGGGTCCTTCCCTTTGGCCTCACCACAGCCCTCCGGGTGTTCACCAAAGTGTTAGCAGTGATTGCGGCCCACCTGAGACTCCAGGGAATTCAGGTCTTCCCATACCTGGACGACTGGCTCCTGACCGCACCAACAAGGCATCTACTTTGCACAGCTAGAGACTTCTTTCTCCATCTAGCCCCACAACTAGGCATTACTATCAATGTCGGCAAATCCCTACTGGCTCCAACACAGATCATAGAATTTATAGGTGCCAGAATAAACACCAGAGATTTGCGAGCCTTCCTAACTGCGGAGAGAATCAGAAATCTTCAACTCCATGTGCGGGCTATCCTTCTTTCAGAGGCTTCACCAGCAGAATTGATCCTGAGGGCACTAGGCTCCATGGCAGCAGCGATTACACTCCTTCCATGCGCCCGTTTGAACATGCGAGTCCTACAATGGACTCTGTTAGTGCAATGGTCCTTCCTATCACTCCCTCTCCACCATCCCATTGCTATCAGCAAGGCTTGCAGAAGGGTGTTACTATGGTGGCTCCAAGCATCAAACTTCCATACGGGCCGACCCTTCTGCACCTCTCCCCCCATCGCCACGGTGACCACGGACGCTTCCCGCCTCGGGTGGGGGGGGGGGCATTACTCAGGCAGGACAGTCCAAGGCACGTGGAACGATACAGAGACCTCCCTGCATATCAATGTTCTGGAGATGAGAGCAGTGCTGTTAGCGTTGCAGGCACTTCAGAGCTTTCTTCCCGCAGGAACGATTGCAAATTCACTCAGACAACATGTCAGTGGTCTGGTTTATCAACAAACAGGGGGGAACCAGATCTTATCCTCTTTGCCGCGAAGCCATGAGAGTGTGGGAATGGGCGATCTCCACCAACCGCTTTCTGATTGCAACGCACATTCCGGGGAGGACCAACATCCTAGCGGACAAGCTCAGCCGCACCCTTCTTACCCCCTACGAGTGGTCTCTCAATCCTCTAGTAGCGAAGCAGATATTTGCAACATGGGGGCAACCCTGCTGCGATCTTTTTGCATCTTCATCAAACGCCAAATGCGACAATTTCTTCACTCTAATTCCCCCACCAGGGGAATCTCCAAGAGACGCTCTGGTGCATGCTTGGCCACCCGGTCTACTCTATGCCTATCCTCCTCTTCCAATGATGTTACAACTGTTACAGAAAGCCTCGCGGTTGGGGAGCAAAATGATTCTCATTGCCCCATTCTGGCCTCGACAAATCTGGTTTCCTTACCTGTGGTCTCACCTTGTGAATCACCCTTGGATTCTAGATCCCATCCCGGATCTCATCTCCCATCCATGGGACTTGCCAACTCCAAACCTGGACAATCTGAAACTGACAGCTTGGTTGCTCCAGTTCCACTCCTAGTTAGGACTCCCGGTATCTCTTCACAAGTCAAAGCCATCCTCGTGGCAGCACATAAGCCCTCCACCAGGAAGGTATATCACAGCAAATGGAAACGTTTTTCCATCTGGGCGGAGCGCCGAGAGCTAGATCCCTTTACGTCTCCTCTCACATCCATTTTAGATTTCCTAACTGAACTCTTTCAAGAAGGTGCTAGTTGTTCAACTGTCAAAGTGCAATTGGCAGCCATTTCTCATTATCATGTGGGACATGATACAGGACCCTTGATGTCAGCCAAATTGTGTAAAACCTTTCTCAAGGGTACCTTTTTACTTAGACCTCCTGTAAAAGAAGCCGTACCCCCATGGGATCTTACTTTAGTCCTTCAAGCCTTGACTGCTCCACCCTTTGAACCCGCTGCTACAGTGGACCTCAAATTCTTGTCATGGAAAACAGCATTCCTTGTAACCATTACTTCTGCGAAAAGAGTGTCGGAACTTCAGGCTCTTTCTGTAAAACCTCCGTACCTGATCTTTCATCCTGATAGAGTGTACCTCAGGATCAATCCTTCCTTTCTTCCCAAGATAGCATCAGAAACCAACATAAACCAATCCATAAATTTACCGGTTTTCTTCCCTAAATATCAAAATAAGGGTGAATACAAGCTGCACTCATTGGATGTTCATAGGCAGCTTCGTTTTTATACCCATAGGATGGCTGGCCACAGACAATCCGACCAGCTGTTCATTTCCTTTGCCAAATTTAATTTGGGGAAAGCTATCTCTAAAGTGTCTTTATCTCGCTGGATTTCCCAATGTATCCTGCTAGCTTATCAAGCCTCGGGTAGACCCGCACCAGAAGGAGTTTGTGCTCATTCCACTCGCTCCATTTCTACTTCTGCGGCTTTCAAGTCTAGAGTTCCCTTGGATTATATTTGTTCTGCAGCCACTTTGGCTTCATCTCATACCTTTATCAGCCACTACAAGCTAGACCTGCTTTCTAGAGGGAGAGCATCCTTTGGCTCTGCGGTGCTTCGTAATATCCTTCCATGATGTCCACCCAGGGTGCATGTAGCTGGGGATTCTGTCCCACAGGTTGCAGACAAATGAACATTCCTACTTCAGATTTAGAAGTTATGTACTCACCATAACGTTCCATCTGAGTAGGTAGTTCATTTGTCTGCAACAATCCCCCCCCCCTCCTTCCCCCTGACCTTCTTGGATCTATTAGTTTTTTTTAGATATCCTTTGTCGGATATATATGGAGAGGCAAACTTGATCTGAGGTCATGGAGGGTTAGCAGGGGATTATGGGTGAGGGGAGGGGCTAGGAGCTCGGATCCATTAGCTTGAAACAAGTTGCCGGCTCGGATCCGATATCGGATCCGTAACCCACAGGTTGCAGACAAATACTACCTACTCAGATGGAACGTTATGGTGAGTACATAACTTCTAATTTTCTAGTATATTGATGAAATAGCACAGCAAAATAAGTACAGTAGCATCTGCAAGCTATTGCATGCATGAGTGATGTGGCAGAACATGGGTCAAGCAGCATCTCATTTAAAATATAGAAGAACAGAGGGATGACTTAGTGTTAACATAACCTGGAGTGATGCGCATCTAAAGTAGGTGCCTTGCTTCTCACATTTAGTGTCAGCAGTGCTGATAGAAACGTCTTGGACACAGAACTGACAGGTAATTAATGCAGTGCCTACATGAATATATAGTGGAGACTAATACCACATAATATAGTTACTACATTACCATCCAGGCAGGAAAATGTTCAGTGAACCTTCAAATAATAGGTAACTTGGCTAGACCAGAGATCTAACCCAGATAAAGAAGCACTCTTAATAAAGATACTACATATAAAGGAGCACAGGTCTAGAAAAGTAATTAAATGGACATAACTGAAGCATTACTTGCAGTGAATGTGTTATGCATGCACATATGTTAACATGCAAATTTCAAGCATGTCCGAGAAGTACAGCAGTGTATATTGGCTACTTTAAATTAACTCTGGTCAAGTATGAGGGAGATGACCGAGCTATGCACTGGAACATATGCCTGCATACAATTTTTGTTTCTGAATGTTTTTTCTTATCTGTCTGGAAAGAATGATATTCACAATTTGGCATCAGATATTCATATCTTTTTTTAGTATGTGAATGCAAATGTGTAAAGTTGTTATATGTATGTTGCTTGCTTTTCAACACTGCTTTAATTTCTGTATGTTTGTGTACATAATATTATGTGCTGCGTGTAAATGTGATTTTCTCAAGTTGAGCAAGTAACAAAGCCTGTATGTGCATTATACATACAAGATGTCAGCACAGAAGTACGAGATGTTCAGCTAGTGCATAACATGACTGTGCACACATATCCACATAAGTCTGTAGTTTGTACAACTGCAGGCATGTTATTTTTTAATGGGAGCAGCATACAAATGACTTACACAAGCATGATGTTGCTGCACAGGGCCCTGTGTACAAAACACTATGTGATGAAGCACAGTATGTTTGTGCCAAAATAGAACATGCAGTGATTTGTCAGGTATGGTACAAGATATACCTTGGACAGACGCTGCATGTCTAAGAGCCAGATGAAATGTAGTTGTATAATCTACAGATTTCCAGTACGTGGAAGATGGTTTTCTAGAAAGTGAAAAAAGATTAATAAAGATGAAGTAGGAGGTACTTAAAGATACGATATAGCAATGTGGATAAGAGACTTTATGGTGTCGCAGTAATTTGTGGGAGCAGGTGGCATGCATTTTTGTAATGTAAGTTGATAGTTCAAGGTCATCTATGAATATTGTTGAAGGGCCAAAGAAATGAGAGACAGAGACAGTAAATAGACATTTTAATTAATTGCTGTGGCAGACCATCTTAAGAGTCGAACCCATCAAAACCTGTATATTTCACATGGAATAAATAACTGCTAAATTTTATTTGACAAGATCCAGCTACATTCATTCTTGGGGGTGGGTTTAATGCTGTTATCAGCATTAATGCAGTGTACATTTGGATGTGTGCACATGTCTGGCTCTCAGCATACACAAGACATATTAAACTGCAGCCAGTGGGAAGTTACATGGACTAATGTGGCTGCCTTTGCCACATATGCTGTAGATCATACCATTTTATTGATCTTCCAAATACTGCAACACATAGCAAGTGCAGGACTAGTGTACTGCAGTAGTCACAGAATACTGTAATATCAACAGCCAAAACGTGCATAGAGTGGTGAACAAAAGCAACTGGTAAAACAAACACCACACCTGAAGCCAAAATCCCACAGCAGTCACAAAACAATTCAGTAGTCCTGTATTCCAATGAAGATAAAAAGTTTAATGACAGGCAAAAATCCAAGCAGTAAATAATCCAGTAGGTAGATAAAAAGTTTAAGGGCAAGCAAAAGTCCAAGCAGTAAATAATCCAGTAAGTAACGCTTTCATCTGTCTCAATGCAGACTTTATCACAACCCAATACTGTAATATGTTTACCATTATAATGGTACCACTTTCCCTGCATCCATTCCTGCATCATGCAAGTACAAAAAGAATGTGTTATAAGCAAAGCTGCAAAGTTTTGTCATAAGCTTCATGCATCTTACAGCCATACCTGGCTGTTCAGCAACTTCCCCAGCTTGCATCAGTGCTACCTGCACAGTGGAGGTGTATGCATGCCTCACAGTACAAAAGCTATTCTGGGAGAGCCATCCTCTCTGAATGCATGGAAATATGTATTGATTATCACAGCATCAAGAACAGCATAGAACATCGCAGAACAGTTGCTGCTGCAGTGGTCTTTTTTTGTGTGCATTACAAATAACTCTTTTCAGTGTGCAGCAGACTGTAGCTGTTATGTCAAAACACAGTGTCTGGCCAACACTACAGCCTTCTGCACATTGAAAAAGGGTTATATAATGCAAATAGTATAGATCTCCAGACAACCCTGTATGGGTAACAGATGTATATAATATTGTTTATATTTGCAGGTTAATTGGAACTGATGGGTGAAAATGATGTTGCCACGTATTACAGGTTATATTGAAGCAACAGTGAGAATGATGTTCAAACTTGGGTCTTCTCATCAAGGTAACCTAGATATGTAGAATGTCATTGTTCAGTTCGCAACAGATGTCGCAGTAATGTCTGAAAGCTGTACAGGGACAGAAACTGAAGCTTTGATGTGCAGATTCTGTGCAGGATATAATTAAAGAACAAAGTACTGTCTCTGGTATATAGCATAAGACTTGCAGGAGGGTATGTTGACAATTTTCCTCAATGGTTGGCCGGTAGATAGGATGTGCAACATTTTCATCCAGATATTTGCAACATGCTGCACATGTCATCTTGGATGGCAGTGACATCTTTAACCATGCATATATAGTACATGCATAAATACTAATGACATAATGTTAATTTCTGACTATATGGGGAAATATGGCCTCAAATGTTTTGTTTGCTGTCAAACATGCGTAGCATGGTACAGACATCAGTGAAGTCATATGTGATTGTCATGTATGCACTGTACATGATTGTGTATATGAAGTAAAAGTGATAAGATAAGAACAGTACAGTTGCAATAATACTTTGCCTTGAAGATGCTGCAGATCCCTTCAAACAGGACAGCTTGTATGTTTAATAATGATTGCTGTGAATAACAAAGCCTAGCATGTGTGCCTGTAAATATTATCCATGCACATTCATGCATGGGGAGATGATGGCACTCCCAGAATAGCATCTGTACTGAGGCATACTTGCATCTCCTCTGTGGAGGTAGCACTGACGCATGTTGGGAAGTTGCTGAATAGCCAGGTATAGCTGTAGTATGCATGAAGCTTATGTCAAAACTTTGCAGCTTTGCTGCTTACAGCACATGTTCTTTTCAAGGAGTTATAAGGGCAATTCCATTGTGTCATTGCTGTTGTGACAGATCATGTAGACTTGCATCTGACACAAAGTTAAGTACATTGAGTGACGATGAATCATCTCACATGCGCATGGTGTATGGTATTTATTATGGATCTTACATTTATTGTCTGTGTTCTCCATTTTGCAGATGTGCAGTCAACATGCAGTTGTGAATCAGTGTGGATGTAGCACACAGTGTACATCAGATCTGCTTAGAGTAAATAATTGCAGTCACTCTTGTTGCCATGACTGTTTGCACCTGTAACATAATGATGACTAAATAGACTGGTGATGTTTTTATGCAAACTCCAGTACATCCCACATTTGCTTTTACCTGTACCTGCTACACATCATCCTTGCAGAATCTTCAGTACCTACAACAGTGCATTCAAGGCTGCATTTCAGAGCATATCCTTGTACCTGCTTTTATCTGGAAGTTTAGGTTATTTGCTGTTGTATGTTGGTGTATCATTAAAATGTTTGACTATTTCCCTGTGATATTTGTGTATAATGAATCTCAAACACTGGTACTTCATTATGTTGTTATCTACAAGTAAGACATACTGTTTCACATAGCGTTCAGGTAGTGAGTGTGTACAAGTCTTTCTGGGCATGTTTGTATTTGGCAGCACATAGATAATGCAGTTCACTGCATGTACTGCACTTGATCTGTTGTGTTTTACTGCTCTTGACTGTGAGTTGTCTTTATGTATAAATTGTATTTATCCTGTATGCTGCATGCATTAGAATGACTCCTTGTGGTTAGTAATTCTGTTGTGTCATGTCATATTGGTGGCAATCCTTTAAATGTTTAACTTATTGGTCCTGACATGATTTTGTATTCTAGTCCTGGCACATAATTTCATCCACAACAATTTTGAGTTGATTGCATGTCAGAGAACTTCCCACTAGCTAGGGATGTTCTTCATAAGAATTACTGCTGCAGTAGCCTTAAGCTATGAGTTTTATCCTGCGAAAGATGTAACAGCTGTTCAGCTTCTGAAGCTTCCATGCACCCAAACCATTAGTTTTGTGATAAGAAGTTGTTAAAACTAACTCTTGCTTCATTTGAATCAGCTCATCAGGCTGCCTTGAAGTTCTTAATATGGAAAACAGTCTTATTAATTGCTCTGAGCTCTGCAAGAAGAGTATCCGAGTTGCAAGCTCTCATGGTGAGTCACCTTCTCTCATTTTTCACAAAGATAGGATTTCTATAAGAACTAATCCTTTCTGTGTGCCTAAGGTTGTATCTGAGTTTACCTTAAGCCAAGCTGTCCATCTTCATGTCTTCTTTCCAGAAGCTAAAAATGAGGGAGAAAGAGTACCCCATAACTTGGATGCCCACAGACAACTTGGGTACTGTCATGACAGAATAAAATCTTTCAAAACTTCTGATTGTTCACTCATGTCTTGTGAAGGTAAGTAAAAAAGGGACAACCTGTATCAAAACAGGCAATTTCAAAGGATTGTCTCATGCTCTTACGTTTTGTTATACCCACCACAACAAAATTGCTGTTATTGTTGTTAAACCCACCACAACAAAACCAGGCAGGTTGAGGGCTTACTCTACTAGGCCTTGACTTCATCTATATCTTTTTGGAAAGAGTTGGATTCAAGAAATATTCTAGAAACAAACAACAATTTGGTCCTCTGTGCCCATTTTTACAAAGCATTATAAACTGGATAACTTCTCCGGGTTTAGGACAGTCTTTGCTGGGACCATTCTCCAGGGACACCTTGACCCTCATCCTTCCACCAACTAATCAGAATAAACTATGATAATCAATGTGCCTTCCCCAGTCTGAGCCAGTAATCAAGGAGCCTGAATCCTCACCACTGATACTGGAGAGGGATGTTTACTTGGAATACAAATGGATGCACTCAGTATTTCCAGATGCAGACCTCTCGGCATCAAGCACAATTTCTCTTAAGGCACACAGGGAACACAGTCAGCCCGGGATCTGGATTTCTCTGTCTCCCTCCAGGTCCCCAGTAAGACTCCCCACTGCCACAGCTTCAGAGTTAAGTACTCAGCCGAGTGCCCAAGCCAAGTCCTCCACTACTCTCTCTGATACCAGTGCTTCATGTCTTTGCTCCAAGTAGCTGACACACACACACACACACACACACACACACACACACACACACACACACACAGGTGAACACACACACACACACACACACACACACACACACACACACACACACACACACACACACACACACACCTTGGAAAGGCTGGCACAGGTTTATTAGCTATGCCTCCTTCTACCTAGACTGTAAGATAGTTATCACTGCAACCAGGCAGTACAAAAATAGCTACCTGAGGCTCTTGCAAGGGTACCCAATTATACTGAGTGAAGTTAATGTTAATACAAATGGCATTGTTGACCAAACAGCCAGGCTTTCATGAGTGGCCAAATAAATATATGCAAATACTCTCAAAACTTATTTTTCTGAAAGGACCAGCCACAATGAGAAGTTTAAGTATATTTAATAATAAAAGGACAAGAAAATAGTAAATAACTATTTGCAGTAAACACCAGAGTTTCAGGCAGTCATCACTTGTGGGTTATCCCTGCTGGGTAGCCCTCGGCTGGCCCGAATACCAGAGTAAGGGGTTTCACTCCTGCGTCGGCTGTCTGGTGTCTGAAGCTGACATCAGGTTGTCAGAGCTATAAAATGAGGCAGCCGACACCATTACATCAGTCTTTCTTGCTGTGGAGCCTGAAGCAGAAGCAGTTTGCGAGTGCATAGATCGGCTATTGCCTGAGTGAGGGAGTAACCATCTAAAGCTAAGTACCCTGTTGGGAAACTTTTTCTTGCATTTAACCAATGTCAGAGAAAGTTAACTGTCTCCATTGTGGAAAACAGATCCCACACCGAGGCTTTCATACCCTGTCCGTCACCTGCCTAGGCCCAGACCACGACATCCCCAGATGTCAGTTCTGTGCTCTATTTAATGCTAGGACTATTAGAATAAGGGCTGAAATTGTAGCTAGACACTTCAGCGAGAGTATTTATCACCACAAAATGACATCGGTCAGTCAGGCTGCTGTTGAATTTCCAAAAAAGAAGAAAGAGAAGGAAAATGATAAGCCTCAGAGAGTTAGGCCCTCTGACGATTCTGATCCAAAGTCAGCTAGCCTTCCATAAGTTAAGAGTAGCTGAAGTCAGTGAGGTGCCTTCACAGCCCCTGGTCCCAACCGAGTAACTGTCGGAGGCCACTACCTAGACCTGTTTGGAGTCTGGTACACCGCTGGGTCCATCTTCTCCTGCTGGTATGTTGGCCTTCAGTCCTGTGGTTGGGTCCAGAGCTGCTTTGCAGGCACCAGCTTCCGAAGAGGCCGTACCAACGACTGACGCCAGACAGAGACCCAAAATCCATGCTGCCAGTTAAACTAACCTTGCATAAGGCCATTGAATCCACAAGGCCCAAGACTAGGACAACTCCTAAAAAGACCCCATCCCAGGGGCCTAGCCACCGACTTCCTTCCACCCAGCCTGCCACACAGTCACAGTACCTGCTCAGAATGGCAGAGGATTTAATCACTCTGATAAAAGGAAGCCAGCCTACCCAAGCCACCCCAGCCAAAAGGAAGAGGGACACTTCCCCTGGGGCTCTTTCTGACCAGGAGTCAGAAGGGTCTGAACTAGAAGAGTCAGACAATGAAGAGCAGCCTTTTGCAGCATTTGAGGATTCTGATGCTGAGGAGCCATTCCTTCTACGTTCCCACCTTAGGACCTCTCTTTTGGGGAACCTTAAATTCCCTCAGGAAACATTTTCACTGGGAGGTACAGGATTACCATCAATCAAAGAAGAGACTGAGAGAGTTCCTTGACCTGCCACAGCACAAACCTCTGGCCATTGCCCCAGTCTTGGATGTGGTGGAGGATGTCTTCTTGGAATCTGCACTCACCCTAGCTTCTCTCCCCCCTGCCCCCAGGAAGTCAGACAGATATTATAGGGTGCAAGACACCCACAAGTATATTTTTAAAAACCCTACAGCTGACCCAGAGGTCATTACTCAGTATCCTAAGGGGGCTAGAGCTAGCATCTCAAAAAAACCCATCCCAACTGATAAAGAGAGCAGAGCCTTAGACAGACTAGGAAAGAAGGTCTACACTTCAGCTACCTTAACCATTAGAGCTCAGAATTGTCAATTTCATATGCTCAAATACCAACAAAATGTGCTGGAATTAAAATCAAAAATGTCCACCCTACCAGACAGCAGTACAACCAGGGAACTAGCGGATCTTATACTTTCTAGCTCCCAGGTAGCCAAGCATTCCCTGCATTGTAGGTGTGATGCCTAGGAAGAAGCTTCTTGCAGGGCTGCAGTACCTGACTCAGTGATCAGAAGGTATACCTGGTTAAGGGAACAACCGTTGCCTAACCAGGTAAAGTCCAAGTTATTAGACGCCCCTCTGGACAAGGACCAGCTGTTCGGACCTAAAGCTGAGGAGGTTATTAAGAAAATGGAAGACAATGCCAAGTCTATGCGGACTGTGAAG
Organism: Protopterus annectens; assembly: GCF_019279795.1. Lineage (NCBI taxonomy): Eukaryota > Metazoa > Chordata > Ceratodontiformes > Protopteridae > Protopterus > Protopterus annectens. The sequence continues at coordinate 928,511,534 of NC_056731.1, forward strand.
GATGTTTTTGTAGTTACAGACTCCCAGGTTCATTAGGAACTTCCCCACAAAGCACTGGTCTTTTTCTACCCAAACAAAACCTGTGCAGAGGAAGGGGTGCAGGGGGCAGATCTTCTAGGCACCATTTACAAAGCCAACAGAGATCCAAACAATGGACCACCCCGGCAAGAGAGTTCTAAGCCCACTCCCTTCTCCAAGGACTCACAATGAATCTTTCCTCTCCTCCCCCATCCCCCCAGAGAGACTAGGAAGAAGACTTCCCCTCTTCCTAATGAATTGGCAGGCCATCACCTCAGATCTGTGGATCCTAAAAATTGTTACCAGTGGGTACAGATTCTCTTTCAAGAAAAACCCCAGATATTCAGGTTTCCCGGATGTACCAGCAAATGAGAGGGCAGAGGCAATCCCACAGATCCAAAAGCTTTGTGCCCAAGGCGCCATGGAACCTGTACCAAAGGAGCAGGCCAGAAAAGGGTTTTATTTCAGACTGTTCCTGGTATCCAGAAAGGAGGGCACCTGGCACCCTAGTCTCAAACTATCCACTCTGAATCTGTCCCTCCTTGTCCCAAAAGTCAAAATGCTGACCCTACACAAGCTTTTGCCAATGCTGATACCACATGCTTGGCTAGTGACCCTAGATCTGAAGGATGCCCACCTCCATATCCCCATAAGGAAGCCCTGCAGGAGTTTCCTGGACTTCAGAGCAGGGTCAGAACGCTTTCAGTTCTCTTCTCTGGCCTTTGATTTATCTGCTGCTCCCAGAGTATTTACCAAGTGCCTGGCCCCTGTCATTGCTTTTTGCAGACAGAAGGGCATACCCATTTATCCCTACCTGGACGACTGCCTCAGCCAGGCTGACACCAAGGAAAGACTCCTGCTGGACCTTACTTTTGTGCAGACTCTCTTAACCTCCCTGGGATTCACAATCAACCAAGAGAAGTCCCAAATTCACCCCACAAGAAGGTTAACCTTCCTGGGAGCTCTGCTGGACACATCAACACAAACAGCCTCCCTCCCTCCGGAGAAGCAGAGCTTTTTCCCCTCTTGCTTTTCACAGTTGGTCCGCAGGGCCCACCTCACAGAAAGGAAATTCCTGCAGGCGCTGGGCTACATGGCCTTCTGCATCCTATTTGGTACCCCTAGCCAGACTGCACATGAGGAAACTACAGTGGTACCTCAGGAACCTTTGGTGCCAACACTCACAGTCACTGGAACACCAGCTGCCCCTGATTCCTTGCTTAAAGAAGGAGCTCCTATGGTGGGCAGAGGCATGTGCCCTGAACAAGGGTCTGTTCTTATCACTCTTCCCCAGGGTCAGACCATCACCACAGACGCTTCAAACATGGCCTGGGGGGGCACACCGAGGAAGTATATGCTCTCAGGATATTTGGGAACAGGAGGTTCAGGTCTTCCATAGCAACCTAAAAGAAATGCTGGCGGTCCACAGGGCAATCTTTAAGGATCATCTGAGACCAGGAGTGCTCTTAATCAAGACAGACAACATAACAGTAATGTGGTACAGCAACAAGCAAGGGGGCACTCACTCCTACACCCCCGTGTCACTTAGCTATGTAAATCTGGCAGTCAGCTTCAAATCTGGGACTGCATCTGATAGCTCACTATATCCCAGGGAAACAGAACACCCTGGCAAACCAGTTAAGCAGACGCGTCCTGGATCCTCACGAGTGGCAGCTGCACAGGGGAGCCTTTCTCAACATCCGGCAAAACTGGGGGAACCCGGACATAGACCTTTTCGCAGACACAGAGAACCACCAGCTAACCAAGTTCTGCTCCAGAGAGTTCTATCCAGAAGTGTGGGGGGTGGACGCCCTCTCCTACCAATGGGGCAACCTGTTTGTGTATACATTCCTCCCTTACCCCGGATTCCCAGGGTACTTCTTAAGATCAGGGAGCAAGGGCCAAAGGCTATTCTCATTGTTCCAGACTGGCCCAGGGAACACTGGTACCTCATACTCCTCAGTCTGGCCAAAGAGCCTCCCATGCACTTGCCTCTCACATAAAACCTAACTCAGGAGAAAGGGATGGTATTGCATCCAAACTCCCCACACTCAAGCTGTCTACACAGCTTATACCCCAAAGGTGGATGACACTACAGCCTTAAGCAGGCAGGTTTTAAATATTATTAAGGAGGCCAGAAAGCCCAACACCAGAAAATCCTGCTCCACCAAATGGAAAAGATTTACTATTTGGTGCCAGAGCAAGGGTGTTAACAGCACTCATGCCAGTTTGGCATTGGTTCTGGACTACCTGAAAGAGCTCCTAGAAAAAAAGATTGTCATACTCCTCCATCAAGATACATGCCTCGGCTATCTCTGTCTATAACCAGTCAGATCAGCCCATATTTTCTCACCACCTATTAATGCAGTTCCTTGGGGGAGAGGCCCACATCAGACCACCTAGAAGGCCACCTGCTCCAGCCTGGGATCTAAACTTTGTCCTGGAAAAATTGACTTTGCCTCCTTTTGAGCCAGGTGCTTCAACGGACCTGAAGTACCTTTCTTGGAAAACTGCCTTCTTGCTGGCAATCACCTCAGCCAGGAGAGTTTCTGAGCTTGAGGCTCTTATGGCCACTGAGCCTTTCATTACTTTCCATGCTGACAGGGTGTCTCTTAAGAACAACTCCCCCTTTATGCCTAAGGTGGTCTTGAATGTTACCCTCAACCAAGCCATCCATCTCCCTACCTTCTTTCCCAACCCCAATAATAAAGGGGAAAGAATTTTGCATACCTTGGATGTGCGCAGACAATTGAGATATTACCTGGATAGGACCAAGTCATTCAGAAAATCTGACCAGCTACTGGTCTCTTTCGCTCTTGGAGCAGAGAGGAAACCCATATCCAAACAGACCAGTTCTAAATGGATCTCACATTGCATCCATTTCTATTATTCCTTTCATGTTTCTCAGCTCTGGGAATCTTTCCACAAGTGATGACTGCAACAGTGAAACACAAAGAACATAGTACAGTTGTGTACACTTACTGTAAATGTAGATGTTCGAGTGTATTCACTGTTGCAGTCCTGTTTCCCTCCCACCATCCTCCTTTTTCTCTTTCTTGGGGGGCTCCTAACTATTGGGGGCAAGAAAAACTGATGTAATGGCGTCAGCTGCCTCATTTTATAGCCATGATGACCTGACATCAGCTTCAGACACCAGACAGCCAACCCAGGAGGGAAGCCCTTTACTCTGGTATTCGGGCTGGCCGAGGGCGGATAACCACATGTGATGACTGCAACAGCAAATACACTTGAACATCTACATTTATGGTAAGTGTACACAACTGTACTTTGCCTAGTTAAGTTACATACTACCTCAAGGCAAGATGATGTGGGTGAGGGTCTTTCTAGTCAGGATTCCAAGAACAGTCTGCCCCTGATACTTCAGTCTCCTCTAATATTAAAACATTATTTCTGTACAGAATGACATCACATGCATCTGATTATCTGACTTCTGGTTCCCACACAATTACCAACACTAGAAGCTGCAAGGGTTTAGCACCTATGTGCTACCATACATATCTGGAGCTTTTCTAAAATCTGTTGCAGCATCTGGGAGCCATAAAGCAATAAAAACATTCCCCTCTTCCTACAGGGGCTACAAACTATTCTCCAGGACATACGTTGCATCTCTGGCTCCTTTCAAAACTGTGGGTTAACATCATTATGGCTTAACCCATTGTGACGCTCCTGCCCTGGCCCAGTAATCAAGGAGCCTCAATCTTCACCACTAACACCAGTGAGGGATGTGCACATTGGGAGGATGATAGGTACACCCACAATAAAGTACACTTTCCCTTAAGAGCACACAGAGATCACAGTCAGTTTGAGGCTGGTTGCTCCCTCTCTGTCCAGATCCCCAATAAGACTCCCCACTGGCACTGCTATAGGGTTAAGATCTCAGCCGAGTGGTCAAGCCAAAACCTCCAGCACCCCCTCTGTTCAACCAGTGCTTCATGTCCCTGCCCAAGTAGCTGATATACACACACACACACACACACACACACACACACACACACACACACACACACACACACACACACACACACACACACACACATACACACACACACACACACACACACACTTTGAGACTTGATTTATATACAAACAGACACTCCTGGGGAAGGCTGGCACAGGTTCACTAGCTGTGCCTCCTTCTGCCCAGACTATACAGTAGTACCACCTGCCACCCCTATCAGCTGCTATAAGGCCCTTACCAAAGGGTGTCCAATCTAACTGTGTAATGTTACTATTATCCAAATAGTAAGTGTGACTAAGACTTGACGGTTATTTAGGAGTGGCTTGTACAGTATCACCAAATACATATGCAAGTACTCTAAGAGCTTATATATCTCTACACAAATCAGCCACAATTAAAAGGATTAAATATATGTAATAATAAATAATAAAAGCATAAGACCATACTCATTAGCTCAACACAGTGACAATAGAGTTCACAATCACAGGAAATATTTTAAAACAACATTGCAGAACAGGCTCGTATAAATTCAGAAAACTTGTAGACTACTCCTGCTATATTCCTGTCTATCTCTAAGGGATACTATGCCCTAAATGTCTTACTTACAGATCCAGGCAGATTTAGATGAGAAGTGCTGAAGTGATGTTTACAGGTCCAGAACAAAATACAAAATGCACTGACTTTCTTTGTGAGATAGTTCTTAAATTAATAATACACATTACTGCTGGGTTCCTCGTTCCCAGGCTAAACAGATATCAGCAGAATTTAACATGTCGCTATGAAAAATATTCATCTCTTAGAAGCTTGCCTGAAACTGGAAGTCGTAAAACAATTACCTTGGAAACCTGTAATTACCTCTGTTTCTAACAATAGAATTACCAGCTGCAGACATTCTGTCTTCTAGTACTGGTAAACACACTCATACATTTTTTTATTTATTTTCTCAGTGTGTGCAAATTAACTCTGTATGTCCCAACTTCTGCTATGAAAACATACATTTACATAGGCATGCAGTTTTGTACACATTTCTGCTCTTTTCCAGCAAGGTGCACTGTGGTTACAATCTTGAAGCTCAGCACATAACATATAGTTTAATCATAACATACAGTTCTTTTAACATTTGTACAACAAGCCTGTGGATCATATTAATTTTTACAAATGACATAGAATGATTTACAAAATTCTAGCTGGCTGGCAGCCTTCACACCCATAAAGTAATTTAATTTCAAGAATATTTTTTTTCGAAGTCAGTTGGTTTAACCTGTTCTCTTCCAGTATATGCTGTTAGTGTATACATTTAAACACTTACACTAATGCATGTGCATTTTTCTGTCCAGCAGGAAACATTGTTGATGCATTTTAACACAAGCAACTTTACAAATACATTTTTAAACACAAGCATCCGTACAAATCAAGTTTCATACACAAATGACATATAATTGTTTACAGAATTCCAGCTAGCTGTGCTGGCATATGTTACACATCTACTGCTCTGTTTCTCCTGGCATGGCTGGCAGTACCCCCTGTCATCACAATCTACTCCTGTAGCTGAGGGTACAAAGGCAGTGATCCTTATGAAGAACTTAGTACAGGTTTTACGTAAACTTACCATAACAGTAGATGTCCGAATGATCACTGCTGCAGTAACCACTCTTTCCGTCCTCTTCCCCCTTATTTTTGTACGTTTTCTTTTTTTATGTCAGGGTGTGGACTTTCTATTGTTATATTCCTGTCATTGTTCGCATGGGGCTTTAGACTCGCTTTCTGTGTTGGTATAAAAACTCTAAAGGACTTGACACTCAAACCTGACTGAGTTAGCTCAGCTCGAAGTTTGGGTATATGGAAGGTGCTCTGAAGGCTATGGAAGTTGGCTGGCTGTTATATCCTTAGCAGGATAGCCCATGTAGCATAGACTCCTGCAGCAGTGATCATTTGAATATCTGCTGTTATGGTACATTTTCTTACACAACTGTGCTTTACTTTGTGTGCTCCATTTTTAGTTTCAAAGACAGAGTTTCAAAGCATTCTACTAATTATTAGAGGTTGTGCAACCACCAAATTTGGTTAGTGGCTATTTTCTTTCTTCTATATCCATGTCTGTTTTCTTGAGATATATTTCTATCTTTGCAGTGTGTTTTTTTCTCTCTCTCTTTTTTTCCACATGACTTCCAACTACCTGCTGTCGCCATTCCTGTTTCCTGGCCTTCCAACCACCTGCTGTCGCCATTCCTGTTTCCTGGCCCATTTGTTCTTCCTTTTGTGCCAGTCATTGGACCTGGTAGGTGACGAATGACTGCTGGAGGCCCATCAATCAGGCAGTCATAGGGGTCTTTCAGATTATCCTGTTTGCAGTATCCTTACTTTGCAGTTCTGATGTGTACTTCATCTAGATTGAGCCCTGTTGCCTTCTTGTGGTTCCTGGCTCATTTCTTCATATGCACCAGAATCCAACTATAGCTTGTAAGCATTGCATGGTGAGCCAGGATATGTTATCAGGATCCACCATGTTGCTAGTGCACATAGCTTTGCTTTAACAGTCTGTGCATCAGTAGATGAGACTGCCTCCTTTCTCTAAGATAAACAGGCTGTGGTTGTCCTCATAGTCCCAACTTCTCTTGCAGAATCCTACAGTGTGTTTGTTGTTAGCTAGTTATAGGTCATTTGAGCCATAGTTAAAGCTTTATCTGTCAATGTCCTTAGACTGGGCCCATGCCTTCTGTTAGTCTTACACATAGTAATTTAAACTTTTTTCCAAATTATTTTGCACAAAATTACTCCCAAAAGGGTGGTAAATGATATTTCTCCAGTACCAGCATCCTCTGTTAATAGCCAAGCTGTAATGGTAAAATGAAGAATATATTATGTTTACCCTTAAAATAAGCCATCATTTGAATGGCAGCATTTATCTTTGAACATCCACACTTCACTAGGTGAATACCAATTAGTAGTATCAGTTAAATACATAAACCATTACATTTATAAATAAATAAATCACTAGGTCCAAACATTTAAAAACTAAATAGTAAAATTATTTACTTGAAATGTAGAAAGTGAATCATTTCACTTGAAGAGAAAACATGTAAACATGAACAATCCTACAGAAGAAGTTTAAAAAAACAATCTTATCTAACAGTGATAATGGTTCAGTGTCCTTTTTAAGATTAACCATATACATTAAAATGGCTTACTATCATTTTGTTGAAAGAATATATTTGAGTTGATGTTCTTCGTGTTTTACTGTTGCAGTCATTACATTTGGGTAATCCTGCTGGCAGGTTGCCCTCAGCCGGCCTGAATTCCAAAGTCTTGGGTCCTGCGTCGGCTGCTGTCGCCCCTTCCCTGACATCAGGAGTATAAAAGAAGCAGCCGATGCCATTTTCTTCAGTCTTTCTTGCTGCACAGTGCCAGAAGCAGTTCGCAAGTGCCGGTCGGCCGACTCCTGAGATTTTTGTGTTTGAGTTTCAGATCTGAAGTCTTCAATAAAGCTAAGTACCCCGTTGGGGAAATTTTTTTCTTGCTCCAGACCGATGTCAGAAAAAGTTAATAATTGTATTTCTTGTGGAAAGCAAATACCTCATAAAGATTTTCATTCTTACTGTATTCCTTGCCTAGGCCCTGATCACAACGTTACTGGTTGTCGGTTTTGTGCTAGATTTAACCAATGCACTATTAAGCGTCAGTATGATTTTGCTTTAAACTTTTTTGGAAGCCGGTTTAATTATCCTGAAATGTCGTCGAATAGCCATCCGACTACCAGAGTTTACAAAAAATGCAAAGAAAAGGATAGAGAAAAACAACCAAGGCCCAAAACCGACGACGAAGCTTCTCCTAAGCCGTTCGCCGGTTCTCAGTGAGGCGCTTTCGCAGCCCCTGACGCCCGCTACTTTAGAGTTGCAGGCCGTTACCGACTCCCACATGGAGTCGGCCATGCCGCTGGATACTCAAGGTATTGGAGCCTCGGACGCTAATCCCTCAAATGGGTCTGGAGCCGCTGAGCAGGTACTAGCTTCTGAGAGTGTATTCAGACCTAAACATCTTTACATTAAAACAACTTCAGCTTCAAAGGCAAAGACTAAAGCACATTCTAAAGCAAGGAAACAAACTCAAGAGCCACATGGACAGGCCTCTATGCCCAAAAAACAGATGCTCAAAATGGCCAAAGACTTGATTACCTTGATCAGGGGTTCTCATCCCCTTCCTGATAAGAGGCCTAGGCAAGACACTGACTATGAATCTTCAGATCAGATTTCTATTTCTTCTGATTCGTCTTCTGATCAGGAATATTCTCTTCCCCCCTATGAAGATTCTGATGCTGAAGAATCTATACCTTCAGCATCTCCTCCTGAGGACTATTCTTTTGGGGAAGCCTTGCATACCATGAGGGAGCATTTTCACTGGGAGAGCCAAGATTTTTCAGAATCTAAAAAGAGTCTCAGGGATTTTCTTTTACTACCTCAGTACAGGCCTCTAGCCATTCCACCTGTGTTAGACATTGTAGATGATGTGTTTTCGGAGTCTAGTCTGACTCCTTACCCCCCAGCTCCTGTTAAGCCTGACAGATATTACAGGGTTCCTGACTCACACAAATTTTTTTTTAAAAACCTTGCTGCTGACCCAGAAACTATTTCACAGGGTCCAAAGGGGGAGTTAAGGCTTCCACTGCAAAAAACCCAACCCCCTCTGACAGAGATTCAAGGGCACTGGATAGATGGGGAAAAAAGTTTTACACATCTGCAACTTTGGCTATAAGGGCCTTAAACTGTCAATTTTGTATGCTTAAGTATCAGCAACATGTCATGGGATTGCTTAAACTGAAAATGTTGTTAAATTCTGAATGTGCAGAAAACAAGGAAATGCAGGATTTATTGTATGCAGCAGAACAAGTTGGAAAACATACTTTGCAATGTGGTTTTGATTCTTTGGAGGCCTCCTGCAGGGCCGCAGTTACGGGTTCTGTAATTAGGAGGCATGCTTGGTTAAAGGAACAAAAGCTGCCTGATCATGTTAAAGTTCATTTACTAGATGCACCTTTACAACATGATACTTTGGTGTTAAGGCAGAAGAGGTGTTAAAGAAAATGGAGGACAAAGCTAAATCTATGCAAACCGTCAAAAATTTTTTACAAGTACAGCCACCTAGGTTTAGTAGACACTGGCCTACAAAAAATTGGTCCTTTGCTGTGTCAGACAGACTTCAAAGGGGCAGATCCCAGGCGCAAGGTTCTTATAGGCCCAAGCAATGGGGTGCTTCTACCTCCAAAGCTGGAGAAGATAGATCACAAACATACAGAAAACAGTCCCAATGACTTCCCCCTGCCTGCACCAAGCACTTATCTTCTGGCAGCACCCTTAGGGGGAAAATTAGCACTTTCTGCTCAAAATTGGCACATCATAACCCAGGACAAGTGGTTTCGAAACATAGTGTCACAAGGCTACAAGTTCCATTACCATACTCTGCCAAAGGCAAACGGCTGGCCAGATCTGCCAAAAAATCAATGGGCAGAGGCGCAAAAACAAGTCTCATCCCCCATGGAGATGGGGGCCATTCAACAAGTACCAGAGCAAGAGCAGGGACAAGGATTTTACTCAAGACTGTTCTTGGTACCCAGAAAGGACAAGGCCTGGAGGCCGATACTGGACCTATCAATTCTGAACACTTTCCTGGATATTCCAAAATTCAAATGTTGACTTTGCAGCAGCTTCTTCCCATGCTGGGCAAGAATGCTTGGCTTGTGACTTTAGACCTAAAAGAGGCATACCTGCATGTTCCAATCAGACAGTCATGCAGAAGATACCTAAGATTCAAGGCTGGTTCAATGCATTACCAATTCTCTGCACTGCCCTTTGGCTTATCTACTGCGCCCAGGGTCTTTACAAAGTGCCTGACACCAGTCATTGCATTCTGCAGACAAAGAGGAATACAAATATATCCTTACTTGGACGACTGTCTCATTCAAGCAGAAAACAAGGACATTCTTCTTTAACATCTGGCGTTTGTGAAAAGACTTCTAACATGCCTAGGGTACACAGTCAACAAAAAGAAATCAAAACTAGTACCCTCACAAGAGATAACATTCCTGGGTGCAAGCTTGAATACAACTGCTCAGATGGCTTATCTCACGCCAGACAAACAAAGGCAACTGACTACCTATTTCAAAATGTTGGCAACAAAGGCCCGATTATCTGCAAGAAAAATTCTGCAGGCTTTGGGCTTCATGGCATCCTGCATCCTACTAATTCCATATGCAAGACTGCATATGAGGAAACTTCAATGGTACCTAAAAAGTGTTTGGACTCAACATTGCCACAGCCTGGAAACAGTCATTACTCTCATTTCCCTGCCTGCAACAGGAGTTTCGATGGTGGGCAAAGGCTTGTCACCAGAACAAGGGTTAGCCATTCACATTACCTCCAGCCAGGCAGACACTAACAAGGATGCATCAGACTATGCCTGGGGAGCCCACATGGCAGGAAGATGCATTCAGGGCACATGGTCCTCAAACCAAATGCATCTACATATCAATCAAAAAGAGATGTTAGCTGTTCAAAATGCCCTGACAGCCTTCAAGGACCTACTTCATCCGGGACAACTACTGATAAAGACAGACAACATCACAGTCATGTGGTATATAAACAAGCAGGGGGGCACATATTCTTACCCCCTTTGCAGACTAGCCATGACCTTGTGGGACACAGCTTTGACTTACCAAGTTCATCTGCAGGCACAATTCCTGCCAGGAAAGGAAAATACTCTGGCAGACGAACTAAGCAGAAACCTCATGGATCCCCACGAGTGGCAGCTGGATCCACAAGTCTTCAGCATGATAACAAGGAAATGGGGATGCCCGGACATAGGTCTATTTGCCTCCCCTCTCAATTACCAACTAAAAAGATTCGGCACAAGGACTTGTCACAGACAAGCATGGAAAGTGGATGCCCTATCTTTCAGCTGGAAAAAAACTATCAGAATATGCCTTTCCTCCCCAAGGTGCTCCTAAAGGTCAGACAGGAGAAGCCAAAGATGATACTGATTGCCCCAGACTGGCCACGCCAGTACTGGTATCCAGTACTAAGGAACTTATCTTTATACCCAGCTTGGACCCTACCTCAAATACCTCGACTACTGTCCCAGCAAAACAATCAGATCATGCACAGCCAACTCAGGACATTAAACGTGGCAGCATGGCAGATAATGTAGTCATACAAAAAACACCTCTCAGTAAAGCTGTGATGGATGTCATTCTGGAAGCCAGGAGGCCTAGTACTAGAAAGTGTTATGCTGGAAAATGAAAGAGATTCTGTGCCTGGAACCAGGCACAAGGAACTGATACAGCGGTACCAAATATTCCTCAGATTTTGCAATACATCCTACAGAAGGGCCTCTCTGAGACAGATGCCTGGTGTCAGAGCCATGGCCTCAAGCTCAATGCCAAAAAGTGCAGTGTCATCCCCTTTGGTAAAAACTCTGTACCCATGAACTACCACATAGGCAGCAATCTACTTAACACCAAATGTGTGATAAGAGACCTTGGGACCCAGGTGGACAGTAGTCTCTCCTTTGATAGTCACATCATCACAGTAGTCAGGAAGTCCTCCTACGTGGCACACCTCATCATAAAAGGGTTCTCATCCTGGAAAAAAGAGGTCATCGTTACCCTCTACTCATCACTCATTAGACCCGTTATAGAGTACAACGCCCCTTTTGGAATGTACCTCACAAGACATCTGCAGCAGCTGGAAAGGCCACAGAAGTACCTCACAAAGAGGATTACTGGACTCAAACAAAGGCCGTACACTGACTGCCTCAAAAAACTCCAGCTTTACTCCGTAGCATATCGCCTACTCAGAGGTGATCTCTGCCTAACAGATAAAGCTATGTCAAACCCAGAGCTGTTGGACATGCTACACCTAAAGAAATCCCAATCCCTCCGAGCTACACGCTCTAGGGACCTAAACCTTGTCACCACAATAAACAGGACATGCTGGAGGGATAGATTCCTATCCCAGAGACTTTCCATACTCTGGAACAGGCTACCCATCTATGACAAGCAAAGTTCTTCATTAGCACTCCTCAAGAAAAATCTTGATGAGTGGATGGGAAATAGGAAATACACCCTGGGGATCACTTCTGTGTCTCTGCTCGTCAGTGGCACAGGAAAATAACTTTCTTGGGTGGCGTAAGCCAGGGAACCTTGTTGGCTAGGCTTGCGTAGGCCCTTGGGCCGATAGCCTAGTACCTACCTTTGAACCTATGAACTTAACTGAGATGCTGAACAAAGGCCTATCTTTTTCATCAATTAAAATTCATGCCTTTGCCATTTCGGCTCATTACAATGCAGAACCACCATTTTTTTCTCACCCTATATTAAGGCAGTACCTCAGAGGAGCCAAAAATGTAAGGCCCCCAAGGAGACTACCAATACCTGCATGGGACCTCAACTATGTCTTGGAAAAGCTCACCCTGCCTCCTTTTGAGCCAGCTGCTACTGCGGATATGAAGTTTTTATCTTGGAAAACAGCTGTGCTCTTAGCAATTACTTCTGCAAGACGAGTTTCAGAGCTACAGGCACTAATGGCTGTGGAACCTTTCATCATTTTTCATCCAGACAGGATCTCCCTGAGGACAAACCCAACATTTATGCCTAAAGTAGTGTCCAGTGTGGCTCTTACCCAAATCCACAGAACAAGGGGGAGAGAATTCTACATTCTTTGGACGTACACAGACAGCTTAGATTCTACTTGGACAGAACCAATGCTTTCAGGAAGACAGAGCAATTACTAGTGGCATATGCTGCAGGATCACAAGGAAAGCCTGTCTCAAAGCAGACTATTTCTAAGTGGTAAGGCCACTGCATTCATTTCTGATACTTACACCATGGCAAGACAGTGCCTAAGGGCATTAGGCCTCATTCCACCAGAGCTGCAGCCATCTCAGCAGCCTTTCTCAGGGGAGTACCAACCAGAGACATTTTAGAGGTGGCTACTTGGAGTTCAGTGCACACCTTTACAAAACATTATCATCTGCCACTCTACTCTAAATCCAGGGCAGGCTTTGCCACTGCAGTTCTGCAGGGCCTCATAGCCGCTCCTACTGTTGTCTAGTTCCTGCCTCCCAACCATAGCTTTGGGACTCTACCCAAATGTAAGGACTGCAACAGTGAAACACGAAGAACATAGTACAGTTGTGTACACTTACCATAAATGTAGATGTTCAAGTGTATTCACTGTTGCAGTCCAGGTTACCCACTCGCCTTCCCCCTTTTTTTCTTTTGGATCTTATCTTTCCTTCTTTGATTTATACTGCCTTTGTGGTGTATTTGCTTATAGATGAAGGTAAATTTATATTACTGTATTTCTGAATGTATATATAAAGTTTGGCTACCCTTTTTGGGGGCACCTGACATCTGGGGCAAGAAAATGGCGTAGGCTGCTTCTTTTATACCCCTGATGATCTGACGTCAGGGAAGGGGTGACAGCAGCTGACGCAGGACCCAAGACTTTGGAATTCAGGCCGGCTGAGGGCAACCTGCCAGCAGGATTACCCAAATGTAATGACTGCAACAGTGAATACACTCGAACATCTACATTTATGGTAAGTATACACAACTGTACTTTTCATTGACTCAAAACGACTGAAAATATGAATGCCGTGTTTACCATATGTCGAATATGGTAAAAACGACATTTGACATTCAAACCAGTTAAACTCAACAGTGATTTTGCAAGAACCATACACTTCCTTGCTTTTGGTTTTAAGCATTTGGAAGGTTGTGGTTTACTGTTTTTACCAGTCACCCTTGAGATGACATGATTTTGAAATCTACGTGTCATTCAACAAAATGATGGTAAACCCATTAAAACATCATCCACAAGCCTTTTTATCTTTCTTTGTGATGTACCATATCCCTTCAAATTTGATTTATCATTCCTAGCAAGATTTGTCAATACAGTGCTAACAGAAGACAGGAAAGAGGACACTGCTGTGCTCCTCCTAACACAGAAAAGATCAAGGCATTCCTACATGTTTCTTACCTCATGCTGTAGATGCCTTTGAAATGGTCCAAATCAAATCAGTAAACTCATTCAGAATACCAGACTCTTTGAGGAAGAGTGTTATACCAGTCTACTGTCAAACATTTTTTCTGCATGCATACTTGAAGTCTTTAATGTCTTCCCTTGTTTTGGTAATATCTTCATCGGTGTTTCTGTTTTTCAGTATATTATGAAATGGTCCTCCTGCAGACTCACACTGATCATTATTATATTTTGTCACTTTTTTGCCAGCAGTGCCATAAACAGTAATCATGATAAAATAGGCTTATAAAGATAATGGCATAGTTAAATCTTTCCATTCCTTAAATGTTAAAGATGCCACAGCCCTCCCCCAAGAAGCAAGAACATTATTACATCCCAGCGCATATTAAAATGCTGTATTCATTTGGCCAAAACATTATCGTGACCAGTCAACCAAAATTTGATCAGTGGTCCATCATTATATTGGGTCTTTCCTGTTTTTATAACATACATTAACTGTTGCTGAGTAATAAATACTATTATGCCTAGCTTCTTCACCTGCTTCTAATTGCATTTTTGAAAGGTTTGGAATTAAAACATCTTCCCCCTTTTGTTTGATCTGTTTAATCATTGGGCCCCTTGTTTAACTTGACCCATCCTGTTTTTTTCAGGCCTGTTGTAATTCTTTACACCTTTTACTTCCTCAGTCTCATAACCATTGGCTTCCAGGAAATTATAAAAATGTCTTTCTTTGGATGATTGGCAAAATAGTAAATATTCTTAATATTGATCACTGCTGCAGTACCCTTCACTGTATGGGTTATATCCTGCATGGGATATAACCAGCTGGCCAGCTTTTAGAGTTTCAGGGCACCTTCCATGCTCCCAAATAAAACTAAGACAGGTTTCGGTGACAAGCCCTTCAGAGAAAGCTCTGAGTGCTCCTCTGCAGGCTGTAGAGGATCGATGGTCAACTATTGCTATTCCATTGCTGGTCAGATAAGTTTCCTTCGGGGGGGGGGGGCTTTCACATTACTTTTAAACTTGTTTAAAGTTACTTTTTGTGAGAAACACTGCTTTTAAGCTACAAACAAGTATTTTCTTTGACTGTCTTGTAGTAAACAAAACTTGTTAAAAGCTGTTTAAAACTACTTTTTATGTAGAGAAGCCGTTTGTTTTACTTTTCAGAGCTTGGAAAGTGTTTAAAGCTTTTTCTTGTGTATTGTGCGTAAAAAAAAAAAAAAAAAAGTGTCTTCTTGCAACTTGTTTTACCAACTTTCCGATAAGCTTCCCTGGAAAACGAGCACCATTTTTCGCTTCCCTGTGGAACAAAATACCAGACCCTCAGTAGGATCTTCTTCCAGCCACAAAAAGAAAAAGATTGTTAAGCAAACTTTGCTAACCACAGCAGGCTGTTAATTTGCCTCAGCTGCAGGTGAGGGACTCTGCTGTGGCCAAAGTGGTTTCTTTAGACAACTCATCTTTTTCTTCAGATCCCTGTGGTGTTGTCCATACAGCCACTACAGAATGGGGGGGGGGGGGCAGCCATGTCCAGTCCCCTCAGTAGGTAGGGGAGAGCCACTCTTGTCAGTGATGGGAGAAGGAGCAAGGAATGAGCTTCTGTTTAGCCAGAATTGTGTGCTTATCCCTGAGGAAGCTTTTGCTGGTAATACTGGATGTCTTTTCCCCAACTTTCTTGACAAAAAGAGAAAACTAAATATTTAACTTCTCCTGTGTCAGTTACTATGGACAGGAGTGGTTTATTGGGCTTGGCTCAGGGTCTTCTGCAGGCTCTTGAACCTTATTGTAAAGTGGTTTCTGGTAAAAGAAAAGGGGATTCCTCTTTTTTCTGAAGTAATTCATGAATTGTAATATGTAGTGGAATGTGAAGGGACTGATGCAGCTTCTTCTTCTCAGGTTTCTCTTCTCATGTTTCTAATTCAGATTCTGAGGAGTGTGTGGTATCCGATCCTCCCTATGAGGGATTCTCTGTTTCTGAGACTTTTTCTAGAATGAACCAATGTTTTCAGTGGGAACATACAGAAGTTTCTCAGTCCCTTAGAAAATACTATGATCTGTTACAACTGGAATTTCCAGAGCCCTCACCCATTCCCTTAGTGTTATCATCATTGGAGGTTCCTTTTGTCAAAGCCTTTGGTTTCCCTGCAGACAACCTGCTGCACCTGTGAAAGCAGATATATCTGCCAAAGTACCTCAGTCTTTCAAGTTTTTATACACTTCATCCCGGACCTAAACCAACAGCTATAGCTTTAGTTAATCTAGCTGCTGTCAAGCAAGTTGTTCAAATCCTTCTATTTCTGATAAGGATAGCAGAGTTTTTAATAAGTTTGGGAAAATGTATGTTTCTGCAGATTTGATTTTTAAAATTCTGAATTGTCAAGCTCATATTTATCCTGATTAATTGTGAGAATGTTTTGACTTCAGTTTCCTCTTGTAAGGAAAAATCTGCTGTTTATAGTTTAGTTTCTTCTATTTCTATGTTCACTACTCACTGTTTGAAATGGGTTTATGACTCAATAGATACTACTTCCAGTGCTATAGCCACTGGTACTGTTTTATTGGTGTTTGCCTAGTTGAATTATCAGTACCTTACAGATGATTTCAGAAATTAAATTTTGAATTCTTCTTTGGATAGAAATTTAGTTTTTGGACACACTGCTGAAGAGGCTATCAAAATGTGATAGAGGTAAGTTAATTTAGGGAATCTCTCTGATATTTCAGCCCTATCTTAATTTGTGTAGGGATTTTCTTATTCCTTGTCCAGTTTTGGCAAGAAACATAATGAATAGTCTCAGCAGAATGCTGTTAAGCAGATGTTTAAAAAGCAATGGCAGAATGGTTCCAAAAAGAAAATGTGACCCTTCCGCCCCAGAGGAAAGGACAGTCAAATAAGTCAGAAGGATTATGTGAAGGACCCACTTCCCTTTTACCCTGGCAGGCCCTTACCCCTTTCAGAAAGTCTGTATCTCCCTTTCTGTCTTTGACAACAGCTTGTTTGATGTGAGGGACCCACTTCCCCCTTTTACCCTGGCAGGCCCTTACCCCTTTCAGAAAGTCTGTATCTCCCTTTCTGTCTTTGACAACAGCTTGTTTGATGTGAGGGACCCACTTCCCCCTTTTACCCTGGCAGGCCCTTACCCCTTTCAGAAAGTCTGTATCTCCCTTTCTGTCTTTGACAACAGCTTGTTTGTTATAAGATACAAATGGCAGTGGAAGGAAATTCCTCCTTCCAGGGCATGCTTCTCATCATCTAAGCCAAACAGTTTTCTTTCCTCTTGTCCTACTTCATATGCTGTCTCGGAGGTAATTGAAGGTGTTCCTCATCCTCACTTGGGGAAAGGAGTTTACTCAAATGTTTTTGGTGCCAAAGAAAATTCATGGAGACCACAACAACCTGGTTCTGTATTCATACCTTCACAAAGTACTACAGACTAGATTCTTTATCAAGTTCCAGAGCGGGCTTTGCTAGACCATTCTCCAGGGACTTCTGGATCCTTATTCTTCCATCTCCCATGCAGAGCAAACTTTGGGAGTCTACCCAAAATACCACAGATGCAGTGGGAATGATGAATATAGTGTAGTAGTGCAAGTCCTATTTACCTGTAACAGTAGATGTACAGATTCCTCACTACTTTAGAAGCAGCACCCACCTGCCATCCCCCATGTTATGTATAATTGAGGTGCACTTCAACCTCTTTAAATCGTTTTTTTTTTTATTGTTTTTATCCAGATTTGGCAAGAAACAAAATAAGCAGTCTCAGCAAAATGCTATTAAACAGACATTTAAGATGGAATGGCAAGGGGGTTCCAAAAACAATACAGGAACCCCCCCCCCCCCCAACAAAGTACACTCCAACAAGTCAGAAGGACTATTTAAGGAGTATTAAATTCTCTCCCCCCCCCCCCCCCCAATCCCACTCTTGCACACCATTTTTCCTTCCAGAAAGTCTGAATCTCCACTTCTGTCTTTGGCAACAGATAGTTGCAGATATATTGGTTCTGAAAATCATTCATCAAGGTTGCAAATGAGAGTGGGAAGAAATTACCCCTTTCCAGGGGGGTAATTCCTTATTCACCAAATCTGACTCCTCTCTCTTCTGCCATCCTTCAGCGCATGTCTGAGAGAGTGGTGGAGCCAGTTCCTCCTTCCCAGATTGAGAAAGTTTTTTTTTATTCAAGGATGTTTTTGGCACCAAACAGAGAAAATGCTTGGAGACCAGTTCTTGATGTTTCTTTCCTAAACATTCTGATAGCGCCCAAATTCAGAATGCTGTCACTTCACAACCTGTTACCTCTTCTTCCTCATTTAAGTTTACTGGTAGTAATAGATTTTAAAGATGCTTATCATTCTATCTCTGTTCATCCAGACTTCAGGTGTTTCTTAAGGTTTTGTGTGTGTGTGTGTGTGTGTGTGTGTGTGTGTGTTTGTGTGTGTGTGTCTGTGTGTGTGTGTGTGCGCGTGTGTGTGTGTGTGTGTGTGTGTGTGTGTGTGTGTGTGTGTGTGTGTGTGTGTGTGTGTGTGTCACACAATCAGTTCTCTCCCTTACACTTTGAACTTTGAACTATCCCCTGTACCAGGGTTGCTCACAGTGTCTAGCTCCAGTTTAGCTCATTGCAGGCTACCGGGTATCCACATTTTTTCATATTTAGACAACTGGCTATCTTTGCAGAGTCTTTTTCAAAGTGTCAGGAATCTCCCACTTTTGTGAGAGTTCTCTTACACAAGCTTGGATTCCAAGAAATCAGAAGTCTTTTTTGACTCCATCCCAGAGAGTCATGTTCCTGTGGTGTCAGCTAGCCACCTCACTTCAAAGAACTTTTCTTCCACAGGAAAAAATAGATTTAGATCTATTTCTATAGTTCCCACTCAGACTTCAGTCACTGCAAGAGAATGTGTCATTATTTTGTGCCTCATGGCATCTGTGATTCTCGTGATACCCCTGACAAGACTCCTCATGAGAAAGATGCAGTGGCATCTGAAGTCTCTCTGGTCCCTGCACTGACACCGATTATCTTTTCTTATCCCAGTTCTAGGGTTTGTCAGAAGGAACATCACTTGTTGAAGACACCAGATATCCCTAAATCCAGGTATTCCCTTTCCCAAAGCACTCAGTCACCACAGATGCCTTGGACTTTGCTTGGGGAGTAGTTTCTGGAGAGATAAAAGCACAGTGTTTGTGAAAAACCATGGGCAGACACATATATAACAATGAATAAGTAGAGGATATGTTTGCCCTGATCAAGTCACTCAGCTCTGAGTAATCTTTGGTCACCTGGACCTCTTCAAGTTATGACAGACAATACCACATTCATGTGGTACATCAACAAGCAAGGAGAAACCAGGTTGTACCCACTTTGTGGACTGCCCTGATCAAGTCACTCGGCTCTGAGTAATCTTTGGTCACCTGGACCTCTTCAAGTTATGACAGACAATACCACATTCATGTGGTACATCAACAAGCAAGGAGAAACCAGGTTGTACCCACTTTGTGGACTACTTGGGGTGTAGCTTTACAGCAGTCTCTCACTCTACAGGCATTCTACATTCCGTCAGAACAAAACTGTGTGGCAGACAAGCTGAGCAGGACAAAGGAAGGCCCTCCCGAGTGGAAACTAGATCAGGTAGTCTTCCAATATTTGACCCATCTGTGGGAGTTACTGAGTTAGACTTCTTTGCCATCACTCTGAACAATCAGCTAGCAAAATTCTGTTCTAGGAGTTAAACAAGAAGGCCTGGAAAACGGGTCTTACTTTTCATTTGGCAGAAATATTTCTCTATGCTTTTCCCACCTTTTCCACTGGTATCCAGGGTACTTGTGAAGATTCAAAAGGAATTCTCCCAAGATCATCATGGGGATTTCCTTCTGGCCCAGGCAGCAGTGGTCCTCTCTTCTTTTGGAAATGGCCCAGGACAGTTACCAAAATCTTCCTCATAGAATGGATCTACTGTCAGAAGAACAGAAGTGTTTGATATACCCTGACCTCAGTCAGCTTCAGTTGACTGCCTGGGTGATAGGATCTTAATTCCCTGCAAGCACATGTCTACTGAGGCCGTGCAGCAGGTTACTAATGGAGGCAAGAAAGCCTGCTCGTGGAAAATCATATATTGGAGGTGTATTATCTGTGTAGTACCATTACAAAGACTTGCATTTTGTGAATATGTACAGAGCTGATATAGCAGAGCTAATTTCCTGTGTTGGATTCTATAACCATCTGATATACAAACTGATAAGTGTACTTTTTTGCACTTGTTTTGCACTATGCAGCATTTATATATTTGCTATATTGTTTGTGTCCTCTGCTGTGTGCAGTGTTTGTTTTTCCCCGCCCTCCCACCGAAGTGTTGTACTCTTAAACTTGGTGACTTTGGAATTGCCTACGCCTGCTGTTAATTTGATTTTGGTCACTCCTCCCAGTCCCATCTTGTCACTCGCCAGGTTAGGATAAAACAGGCGTACATTGTGGGTTCTTGTTCAAGCAGCTTTATTGTATGCAAACACATCATAAATGAGGTTAAGTAACTTTAACTTCTAAACAAACTAGCTTATCATGCACATAGATGTTAACACTCTGGCTGAACCTTCAAAATGGCACAAAAGGTGACACGTGCTTGGTATTTATATGCACACACAGATCGTGGAAATGCTTCTTAAAGGTACAACACATCTGTTATTCTACATCCTCCCTCTTTGAGAAAATGAGTTAGACATTGTCACTGATATTAATAAAAAAAATATATATATATATATACACACACACACACACACACACACACGGCTCTCAAATAATCAGGGACAAATCCAGAAAAAAATCAGGGACAATTAGGGACATTTTTAAAATATTAATACTATTAACTTGAGACATTGGCAGAATAAAAGTATGTTAATTACTATACATTTTATGAAATAAAAGAAATCTATAACTCTTATTTGCTGCCATTATTTATTGAGTATAATTCACCACCTTTCCTCCAAGACTCACCAGTTTTAGGAGGGATTAAGAAGGACAGAGCTACATTTTGGAGTCACATTAGGCTTTGAAATGGGACCATGTCTTGTGACATAACGTTTGGTATCTGGTTTAGCAATTGGGATTGTCTCTGCTAACTGTCCATCTTAGGAACACTGGAATCATCTGCTGGAACAGTATCAGGAGTCTAGATACATTCTGGAACAGAAATATCATCTGGATTGCTCTGAGAGTTGGTCTTTATCACAGATACGATGCTGCTATATTGGTTCTTCTACAGGAAGAAGATGTTTGTAATTTCTCCTGTACTCCACACCCTCGGATTTAACAAAATAGTATGTCTGCTCTGCACAAATACTTGTTACTTGACCAATCCAGTCGAAACCTTTCGCTGTTTGTATCCTCACTGTCTCTCCTTTTTTCAACAGACGAAGAAATCTTCTCGATTTGTCATAGCTGGACTTTTGTAAGGAATGCTTTCGAGAAAACTGGGCATTGATTGTTTTGTTGTTTTTAGCTTTAGACCTCAATAAACTAGAACTGATAGGCAATGTTGTTCTGGTTTGCCTAGATAGAAGTCTCTGAGCAGGTGAGCCAAGTATATCATCACGGGATATGTTTCTGAGATTGAGCAGATTCAAAAAAAATCCTCATTATCACACTTTGACTTCTCAAGTAATTGATTTGCACTCTGTACTACATGTTCAGCAAGTCCATTGGATCCAGTGGATACTCTGGACTACTAGTAACATGTACAAAGAACAATTCTCTGGCAAATTTCTGAAATAATTAACTGGTGAATTAGGTACCATTGTCGGAGATTAATTTCTGTGGACTGCCATGGACTGAGAAATGGCTTTTCAACTTAGTAATGACTGTAATAGAAATTAGATTAGATAGTAGATCGATCTTGAACCAATCCGAACAAGACTCCACCAGTACCAGGTAATGTTGATTATTCCTCTCAAATTATGGCAGTAGCTTCTATTGACCAAGGTAGATCAGTGACTTTACTTAGCTGAAGTGGCTCTTTTTGTAAATGCATTTTAGTACTATTATATACTGAACAGGAAGAACGTACTGTATCAATGTCTTTCAGTAGAGATGTCCAAAACGCTTGTCCTCTTGCCCTTCTCAAAGTAGATTCAGAACCCGGGTGACAATGACACAAAGTTTAGATATATTCTTGTTATAAGGAAGCAGGAACAACCGTCTTAGGACCTTTGAAAATAATGCCATCTTCCATCAATAACTCATCTCTGTAAGGAAAGTAAGGTTGCACTTCAGGGGGTACACTAGTTTGCTTTGACGGCCATCCAACACTGATATAGTGATTTTGCTTTTGCAAAACTGGATCAGTCATTGTATGATATATTGTAGATATACAACATAAGTTTAATGTGAAATAAAGTACAATGGCTTATTTTTATGGTGTTCCAAAGATTCACAAAACTTTACAGGATTCACCGGGACGTCCTGTAGTCTCTGCATGTGGGTATTTTACCCATACTTTGTCTTCCTTTTTACATGAGTATCTGTATAAAGTTGTTGTTAAATTGCCATCTTTTATTAAGGATGTTTTTGAACTCAGAAAATATGAAAGAAATTGAAAGGGAAAGCAGTATGTTTTTCATTGTAGTAGATGTTGTAAGCCTATGTACAAGTATTCAACACATACATGGTATGGAGGCATTACTATACTTCTTAAAAGATTCTCCTGGGACACATTACATTATGGAATTGGTAAAATTCTGTTTAGAACATAATATTTTTGAATTTAGAGTAAATTTATATAGGCAGTTACAAGGGACAGCAGTGGTTGCCCCAATGTATGATAATATGTTCATGGGCCTATATGAACAACTATATGTCTATAATAATTGTTTTAGGAAATATGTAGTTAAATATTATAGATATATAGACAATTTGTTGTTTGTGTGTAAGGGGGTAGAGAACAGGTAGAACAATTTATTTTTGATTTACATCAAAATAGATTTAATATTAGGTTTGATGGTCTGCAGTTAGGAGAATAAGTACATTACTTGGATATTACTTTGCAAAGTAATGTTAAAGGGATGATACAAAGAAGAATATATAGAAAATTTGAGGACCAAAGTCATATACTGCATGGAGAAATTTCCACCCTCCACACACATTTAAATCTATTCCATATGGAGAATTTGTAAGAATAAGAAGGCTTTGTAATAATAAAAAGGAGGAGAACAAGAGAGAAAAAGCTAACTACACTTTTTTACATAGAGGGCATAAAATAAAGTGGATAGAAGAAGCAATGGGCAAATTACAGAGGTATAGTACTAAACAAATTAGATAATATAACAAAAGAGAGCAAATAACGGACTCAGCAGAGGAGTTAGAAAAATATTTTTTGTTGCAAGGTATTCCTTGTTTTCAAATAAATTAAATAGTATAGTGAGATACTTTTGGGATGTTTTGGCTAAATGTACAAACTTATACAATACATGCCAGTTACAAATCTCCTATTCTAAAGGTAGAAGTATACAAGATTTTATAGTGCATGGCAGATTTCAGCTACCCACTATAGATATAAATCAGGAAATACAGCATAGGGGAATAATCCCTTGTGGTAAATGTAAATGTTGTGCATATGTAGTAAAAAGCTTTGAATATATTAATGGAAAACAATTCCAGGTAAAAGGAACATATGGGTGTCAGAGTGAAAAAATATATGGGATACGATGCCCCTGTAATACATTTTACTTTGGAGAAAGCAAGAGAAGCTTTGGAACTAAGTTAAGGGAACACATTAGGGATGTTATAAAAGGAAGGGAAGAAAATCCAGTAGCAGCACATTTTAGAGAAGTACATAATAGTAATCCTAAAGGTTTAGCAGCTACAGTTTTAGAACAAATTACAAGTGATGGCATTAATACTAATAATGTAAAAAATAGATTATGGAGAAAAATAACTGTTTTGATTTTAAAATATGGTACCCTATACCTTGGGGTAATGAATAGGGAATGTAATTGGAAGTGTATGCTATGAATGTTTAATTAAGTCAGAATAATTGGGAAATTGAATAACTGGTTTAGGAGTGGATGTATATATATACAGTTGAGTAAGAGAAAATGGCGTACTCTGTAAAAGGCATTGTTACCGAAACACTAGAGAGGGAGAATTGTTAACCAATATATTCAGTTCTTTTTTATTGTTTTAAAACAAAGCCTGATTGTGGATTTTACTGGCCTTTTTTGTGGTGTTTTTCTACTGCCAGCTTGATGTTTTGTGGTTTTCACAATCTTAGGACCTTTGAAAATAATGCCATCTTCCATCAGTAACTCATCTCTGTAAGGAAAGTAAGGTTGCACTTCAGGTGGTACACTAGATTGCTTTGACGGCCATCCAACACTGATATAGTTATTTTTGCAAAACCAGATCAGTCATTGTATGATCTTGTAGCTCATCAAGTCTTGGGGTAGAAAAATGGCTCGCTTCCATGACATGAAAGTCAAAATTCTCTGCATCAAGTTGTTCCGCTGTATTTCCGGGCAATCTGAATAAGGTATCAGCCAAATAAAGAAGTTTGCCTTTCGTATAGACCATTTTGAAGTTGTACTTTTGCAATTTAAGCATCATTCTTTATAATCTCACTGGAGCTGAAAGCATAGGCTTCTTTAAAATAGTGACCAAAGGTTGATGATCAGTTTCAATGTTGATATCTCGACCATAGACATAATCCTGAAACTTGGAACATGCAAACACTATTGCCAAAAGTTCTTTCTTAATTTGAGCATACTGCATCTCAGTCTGGGTAAGTGTTCCAGCTGCGTAGGCTACTGACTTGCCTTCTTGAAGAATAACTACACCTAAACCAAATTTTGAAGCATTGCAGGAAAGAGTTACTGGTTTGTTGACTTTATAGTATCTTAATGTTGGTGGGGTAGCAATTTTCTGATTGAGAGTTTCAAATGCTTTCTGGTGCTGTTCTAGCCATGACCAAGTAACATTTTTTGTGTGAGCTCTCTCAAAGGCTCTGTCAACTCACTGAAGTCTGGTATAAACTTGCCTAAATAATTGACCATACCAAGAAAACATTGTAGAGCTTGCGCATTATCTGGTGCTGGCATTTCAAGAATGGCTGTTTGCTTGGACGGGTCTGGTATCAAGCCAATACTTGTAAATGACCTACATATGTAACTTCTGGAAGCCTGAATTTGTACTTCAAAAGATTGAGCTTTAAGTTCACTTCACGTGCTCTGTCTAGAACTCTAAAGATTTCTGTCATGCTGTGCATCACCGCGACCCCTAACTGGGAAAAGCCGAAAAGACAAACAACAACTTGTAATAACACATCAAGTCTCTATATAACTGAACTTTGTGAAATAAGTTTCCTGGGCACTGTAATACTCTGAAACCACTTTACTGTAAAATCCACTTGCCTTGAAATTATTTTACCATACTAGCCATTTATCTTGTAACTACTTTAATGCCAAAATCACTTATCATTTTACTGCCAAAGTCATTTATCATCATTTTTAAGAAACATTTCGAACAACTGCACGGTGCGATTAAACTGGGCAGTAAAAGCTGAGGGCAAGAAACATTTCAAAGTAGCTGTACTTTGTGAATAAACTATATTGAAGAAATTGTAATTTGCAAATAAACTGTTTCAAAGTAATTGCACTTTGCGAATGTATTGGGCAAAAGAAGCTCAGAGTGAAAAACACTTCAAAATAATTGCGCTTTGCAAATAAACAGTACACAACAAACTGAAATTTCCCCAAAATGGCTGCACTTTGCCAAATAACTCTGTACAGTGCCAAGACACTCTGTAATGGCAGCATGCTATGAACAGACACATCGAGGCACAAGAAACTTTTCAAAATGGCTTTACTTGACTGCACTTCACAAAATAGTTACACTTTGCACACAAGAAACTCTTCAGAATAAATGTACAGTAATAAATTCACACTGTAAACACTTTTACACACTTTGAGATACTTT
Source organism: Protopterus annectens (assembly GCF_019279795.1). NCBI lineage: Eukaryota > Metazoa > Chordata > Ceratodontiformes > Protopteridae > Protopterus > Protopterus annectens. The sequence continues at coordinate 928,537,517 of NC_056731.1, forward strand.
GAACAACTCTAGTTGTGTTATTCAAGGCTTCATTCAGTGCAAAGTAGTAATTTATGCCAAAACACAGTAATTTGCCAAAATACATGCAGACGCCTTTGCTATATTTATACTCAATATGCCCTTTTCCACCCTTTCTATTATATTCGCTTTGCTCATTGAATCTCTTAATATGCCCTTTTGTTATATTCATTTCACTCATTTAATCCCTTTTCATGCCCATTATACTTTCTTGTGCACATTTTAACTCTAAACATGCTTGTTTTACAATTCTGAGGTAATTCTGTACCCTTTATGTACTTTTCTAATGCTCATTTTATCAAATAATTCGGTTTCAAACTTTTCGTTTGATTAATGAGCTATTTTATGCTTCTCGTTTGCTTAATAAACATTTCTGTGCTATTCATTTGCTTAATAATACGTTTTGTGCCTTGTAATGCTCTGTTTTCAAATAAATAATTTGTGCGTGTTCTCTTTACCTTTGACTTGTTTCTGACACTTTATTTGCTCTCTGTTCTTTTAGCTTCCCTTCACCATTATCTCTGCACCTTGTGGCTCTGAAGAATAGTCTTTGCAATCCCAGTTCTGACACCATGTCACTCGCCAAGTCGGGATAAAACAGGCGAACATTGTGAGTTCTTGTTCAAGTAGCTTTATTGTATGCGGACACATCATAAATGAGGTTAAGTAACTTTAACTTCTGAGCAAACTAGCTACCATGCACATAGATGTTAACACTCTGGCTACACCTTCAAAATGGCACTGAAGGTAACACGTGCTTGGTATTTATATGCACACACATCTTGGAAATGCTTCTTAAAGGTACAACACACCTGTTGTTCTACACATCTCATGCAGTGTGATCATTTGGGTAGGACTACCCTCTTGCTTTCACTTTGGGCACTTCTCCCTGACCTATCTCATCAGCTCAGTGTATTGAGTACAAAGACAGCATTTGGGAAGGCAAACCCTCCTTAGTTTCTTAATCTTGTACTATCTTCTGTTTTCTCCTTCTCCACTTTATTCAGCTGCTTTTACTGTAATTGTGTTCTTCCTACTTTATTACCTTATTTTTGCTGTGTGCTCTTAAGTATTCAAGAGCTTTTATTCTGCTGCATTTATTACTGCATGTTAGTAGCCTGATTAAATGTATCTGCTATTCTAGCATCTTAGGTTTGGTTTTAGCACTTGTGCTTCAGGCCAATTACTTTACATATAAGAAGGTTCTTCTGGTCTACACTCTTGTGGACATACAAATGTTCATCGTGTTTCACTGTTGCAGTCATTACTCTTGGGTTATCCTGCTGGCAGGCTACCCTCAGTCAGCCAGAATTCCAAAGTCTAGGTCCAGTGTCGGTTGCTGTCGCCTCCTCCCTGACGTCAGTGCGCCAGGGGTATAAAAGACACAGCCGACGCCATTTTCTTCAGTCTTTCTTGCCGTGTGGTGCGCGAAGCAAAAGCAGTTCGCAAGTGCCGGTCGGCTGACTCCTGAGATATTCAAATCCGAATTTCAGAACAGAAGTCTTCATTAAAGCTAAGTACCCCATTGGGGAAACTTTTTTCTTGCTCCAGACCGATGTCAGAAAAAGTTAACAATTGTATTTCTTGTGGGAAGCAAATACCTCATAAGGATTTTCACTCTTACTGTATTCCTTGCCTAGGCCCTGATCACAACGTTGCTAGCTGTCGGTTTTGTGCTAGATTTAACTAACGCACTATTAAGCGTCTGTTCTATTTTGCATTTCATTACTTTGGCCGAAGATTTAATTATATAATGCCATCAGACCAGCCGACAACCGGAGTTTACAAAAAAACGCAAGGACAAGGAAAAGGATAGGCATCCGAGGTCCAAAACTGACGAGGCCTCTGATAGGCCAGTCGCCAGTTCTCAGTGAGGTGCTTTTGCAGCCCCTGGCGCCCACTACTTCAGAGCCACAGGCCGCTTCCGACTCCCACGTGGAGCCGACTGGGCCTCTGGATACTCAAGGTATTGGACACTCGGAAATCATTCCCTCAGATGGGTCCGGAGCCGCTGAGCAGGCATTGGCTTCTGAAGGTGTCTTCAGACCTACACAACTATATATTAAGCTATCTTCAGCTTCAAAGACAAAGACTAAAGCAGCTCTAAAGACAAAGAAACAAGTACAGCATTTTCCTGCTCAGACTTCCATGCCTAAAAAACAGATGCTCAAAATGGCCGAAGGCCTAATTACTTTGATCAGGGGCTCCCATCCCCCTCCTGGTAAGATGCCTAGGCAAGAGACAGAGTATGATTCTTCTGATCAGGTTTCTATTTCCTCTGATTCCTCTTCTGAAGAGGATTACTCCATGCTTCCCTATGAGGATTCTGATGCTGAAGAATCCATTCCTTCAGCCTCTCCTCCTGAGGATTATTCTTTTGGGGAAACCCTGCATACCATGAGGGAGCATTTCCACTGGGAGAGCCAAGATTATTCTGAATCTAAGAAAAGGCTCAGGGACTTTTTATTACTTCCTCAGCACAGACCCCTTGCTATTCCACCTGTTCTAGACATTGTAGATGATGTATTTTCAGAGTCCGGCCTCTCCCCTGACTCTTTACCTCCTGCACCTGCTAAGCCAGACAGATACTACAGGGTCCCATATTCTCATAAATTCCTATACAAAAACCACGCTGCTGACCCAGAAACTATATCTCAGGGTCCCAAAGGGGTCAAAGCTTCCACTGCAAAAACCCTGTCCCCTCTGATAGGGATTCTAGGGCTCTAGACAGATGGGGGGAAAAGTCTACACTTCTGCTACCCTGGCTGTAAGGGCTTTAAATTGTCAGTTTCATATGCTTAAATATCAGCAATATTTAATGTCACTGCTTAAACAGAAATTGTTGACAAATACTGAATGTTCAGAGAACAAGGAATTGCAGGATTTATTGCATGCAGCTGAACAAGTGGGAAAGCATACTTTGCAATGTGGTTATGATTCACTGGAGGCCTCTTGCAGGGCCACTGTTACAGGTTCTGTTATTAGAAGGCATGCTTGGTTAAAGGAACAGAATCTGCCTGATCATGTTAAAGCAAAATTATTAGATGCACAATTACAGCATGATACTTTGTTTGGTACTAAAGCAGAAGAGGTGATGAAAAAAATGGAGGATAAAGCAAAATCCATGCAGACAGTCAAGGAATTTTTTAAAGGTACAGCCACCCAGATTTAGCAGGAACTGGCCTTCTAAAAATTGGTCCTTTCCACTGTCAGACAGGCCACAAAGAGTCAGATACAGGTGTCCCAGAGGCAGATCTCAGCCCCAAGGCTCATACAGACCTAAACAATGGGGTGCTCCTACCTCCAAAAGCGGAGAAGACAAATCACAGCCTTACAGGAAACAGTCCCAATGACTTTCCTCTACCAGATCCAAGCACTTTTCTTTTGGCAGCCCCCCTTAGGGGGAAAACTAGCGCTTTTTTCATCAAATTGGCAAATGGTTACCCAAGACAAATGGGTCCTGAACATAGTGTCCCAAGGCTACAGGTTCCATTTTCACACTCTACCAAGGTCAAAAGGTATGCCAGACCTGCCACACAATCAATGGGCAGAGGCACAAAAGCAAATTACAACCCTCATGGACATGAGGGCCATTCAGCAAGTACCACAACAAGAGCAGGAGCAAGGATTTTACTCCAGACTTTTCCTAGTACCCAGAAAGGACAAAACCTGGAGACCAATACTGGACCTGTCTATACTAAATACGTTTCTGAAAGTTCCAAAATTCAAGATGTTGACTCTACAGTAGCTACTGCCCATGCTGGGCAAGAAGGCTTGGCTGGTAACTTTGGACCTAAAAGAGGCATACCTGCATGTCCCAATCAGACAATCTTGCAGAAGATACCTCAGATTCATAGCTGGCTCAATGCATTACCAATTGTCTGCACTGCCCTTTGGCTTATCTACTGCGCCCAGGGTCTTCACAAAATGCCTGGCACCAGTAATTGCGTTTTGCAGACAAAAAGGAATTCAAATATATCCCTACTTGGATGACTGCCTAATTCAAGCAGAGAACAAAGATATTCTTCTAAAGCATCTGGCGTTTGTAAAAATATTACTAATTGGCCTAGGGTACACAGTAAACGAAAAGAAATCAAAACTAGTGCCCTCTCAAGAGATAATATTCCTGGGTGCAAGCTTAAATACAACTGCCCAGATGGCTTATCTCATGCCAGACAAACAAAAGCATCTGACTACTTCAAGAAATTGGCAACAAAAACCCACTTATCTGCAAGGAAAATCCTGCAGGCCTTGGGTTTCATGGCATCCCGCATTCTACTAATTCCATATGCCAGACTGCATATGAGGAAACAACAATGGTATCTAAAAAGTGTTTGGACTCAGCATTGCCACAGCCTGGAGACAGTAATTGCACTCATTCCCTGCCTGCAACAGGAGTTTTGATGGTGGGCAGAAGCCTGTCACCACAACAAGGGTCTGCCATTCAGTCTACCCACAGCCAGACAGACACTGACAACGGATGCATCAGATTATGCCTGGGGGGCCCATATGGCAGGAAAATGTATTCAGGGCACATGGTCTGCAAACCAGATGCATCTTCACATCAATCAAAAAGAGATGCAAGCTGTTCAAAATGCCCTGACAGCTTTCAAGTACCTGCTTCATCCAGGACAGTTACTGATAAAGACAGACAACATTGTGGTCATGTGGTACATAAACAAGCAGGGAGGTACACATTCCTACCCCCTCTGCAGACAAGCAATGACCTTTTAGGACACAGCATTGGCTTTTCAAGTTCACCTGCAAGCACAATTCCTGCCAGGAAAAACAAATACTCTGGCAGACGAACTAAGCAGAAACCTCATTGATCCCCACGATTGGAAACTGGATCCACAAGTCTTCAGCATGATAATAAGGAAATGGGGATGCCCAGACATAGATCTATTTGCCTCCCCTCACAACTGCCAATTGCAGTGATTTTGCACAAGGATTTATCACAAGCAAGCATGGAATGTGGACGCCTTATCCTTCAGCTGGAAAAATCTAACAGTATATGCCTTTCCTCCACTGCCTCTCCTTCCCAGGGTACTCCTAAAGGTCAGACAAGAGAAGCCAAAAATGATACTGATTGCACCAGACTGGCCACACCAGCGCTGGTACCCAATCCTAAAGAGCTTGTCTCAAGGTCCAGCATGGATATTGCCTCAAACTTCTCACTTGCTGACCCAACAAAACAATCAGATCCTGCACAGCCAACTCAGGACCTTAAATCTGGCAGCATGGCGGATAATGTAGCCATTCAAAACACTCCTCTTTCAGAAGCTGTTTTGGATGTTATCTTGGAGGCCAGGAGGCCCAGTACCAGAAAATCTTATGCAGAGAAATGGAAGAGATTCTGTGCTTGGAACCAGGAACAAGGCATTGACACGTGTGTACCAAATATCCCTCAGCTTTTACAATACCTAACTGAGATACTGAACAAAGGCCTTTCTTTCTCATTAATTAAGATTCATGCCTTTGCCATTTCAGCCCATTACAATGCGGAACCACCTATCTTTTCTCATCCTTTAATAAGGCAGTACCTCAGAGGGGCCAGAAACATTAGGCCTCCAAGGAGAGCACCAATTCCAGCCTGGGACCTCAATTATGTTTTGGAAAAACTCACACTGCCTCCTTTTGAGTCAGCATCAACAGCAGATATAAAATTCTTATACTGGAAAACAGCTCTGCTCCTAGCAATAACCTCTGCAAGGCGAGTCTCGGAGTTACAAGCACTCATGGCTGTGGGAACCTTTCATCATTTTTCATCCAGACAGGGTTTCTCTGAGGACAAACCCTACATTTATGCCTAAAGTGGTGTCCAGTGTGGCCCAAAACCAAACCATTCACTTGCCTACCTTTTATCCAAATCCACAGAACAAGGGTGAGAAGATTCTGCATTCTTTGGACATACACAGGCAGCTACACTTCTACTTGGACAGAACTAAAGCTTTCACAAAGACTGAGCAACTTTGTGTCAGATGCAGGATTACAAGGAAAGGCTATCTCAAAACAGACTATTTCTAAATGGATAGGCCATTGCATCCGTTTCTGCTGTTCTCAACATGGCAAATCAGTGCCTAAGGGCATTAGGCCTCATTCCGCCAGAGCAGCAGCCACTTCAGCAGCCTTCCTCAGAGGAGTACCAACCAAAGATATCTTAGAGGCGGCAACCTGGAGTTCAGTGCACACCTTCACAAAGCACTACCACTTACCTCTTTACTCTAAGTCCGGAGCAGGCTTTGCAGTCCTGCCGGGCCTTATAGCCTCTCCTAATCCTATTTAGCCCAGCCACCCATACTCAGCTTTGGGATTCAACCCAAGAGTAATGACTGCAACAGTGAAACACGATGAACATAGTACAGTTGTGTACCTACCATAAATGTAGATGTTCGAGTGTATTCACTGTTGCAGTCCAGGTTACCCACCCACCATCCCCCTTTTCTTTGCTGGGTCTATCTGCACTTCTCTATCCTATACAACCTATTTGGTGTACTTGCTTGTAGATGAAGGAAATGCTATTTTTGTGCATGCTTTTTTATTGGCATATTTTTCAGCCTACCAATTTGGGGGCACCTGACATCTGGGGCAAGAAAAACTGAAGAAAATGGCGTCGGCTGCATCTTTTATACCCCTGGCGCACTGATGTCAAGGAGGAGACGACAGCAACCGACGCCGGACCTAGACTTTGGAATTCTGGCCGACTGAGGGTAGCCTGCCAGCAGGATAACCCAAGAGTAATGACTGCAACAGTGAATACACTCGAACATCTACATTTATGGTAGGTACACAACTGTACTTTATCAAAATCCTCTCGCCATAAGTCCGCCCAAGCATTCAGAACACTACGGACAGTTCTCATCAGTTTCTCCTGCTAGCCTGGTCGACGTGGGCATACTGAGACAGTGTAGCAACTGCTTCATGTTTACTGACAGCCGTCTTCTCCTAGCACATAATTCTTCTACTTCCGAGAAATCCATGTACATCAGTAACCTGGAGTCCATGCTGTCTCATGCCATAGTCAGTACTCCTGACAAAGATTAGATTGCCAGCACAAACACCACACCACTCACATCACATATCCAAGCACAACACACGCACACACACACACACACACACACACACACACACACACACCTATGCAGAGGTCCTCAATAAAAGCTTATCTAAACAGCAGAGACCTCCAAAACACACTCACAAACATTCCACCCACAACACCACACACAGCAGACAACACACCAGTGTCTCAGACACAGCCCATAAGGCAAAACAATAAACCATCACAGCCCACAAGACATAACAATAAACCAAACATACTAGTCATTGGTGATTCAATTGTGAAACACACCAATGTCCCCCCTCACCAGGCTCAACAAGGAGAAGGTCACAGTCAGTTGTCAGTCTGTTGCCAGAATCCACCACATCATGCACACATTTAAGTTTTTCCACAACAAGTACACGTACGACTCTGTCATTGTCCATGTTGGTGTGAATGACTTGAGACCTACCTCCCTGGACTATATGAAGAGAGACATGATCGAGCTCTCAGAGTATGTGTACCAGGCATTTATGACCCTGGCCATAAGCAGCATCTTACCTTCACCAAAAATTATACCACAATACCAACAAAAATTAATTGACTTCAACAATTGGCTTAGTTTCTGGTGTCATTCCAAGGGGATCTAGTATCTGTCTGCCTGGGATGACATGGTCGACAGGCCTCGACTGGTTTTCTGAATCCTGGCCATGGCTCTCGCCTCCCCCATTGTGTCTTTTTTAGGCAATGTCCCAAAGACAAATCTTTGAACATAAAAGATCTGTCAAAAAGCAAATTGAAGGTCATGCTGCTTAACGCTAGGAGCTTTAACCCGAAAAAGTACTCACTGGAGGTTCTCACTGCACTGGAAGATGCTGATGTCAGTGCGATCACAGAAACTTGGTTCAGGGCTGTGGAGGGCACCCCTGCCTTACCAGGCTATACCTCATGCCGCACATTCTGACCCCAAAATGAGGTTGAGTAGACTAAGGGTGTCTATCTTCATTAAGGACAGGCACACCTCCAGACTGGTTTTCCAGTATGACGCACTGCAACTACTCCAGGTGCAACTGACAGCTGGCAAGACACCCATCCAAGTTATAGCCAGCTATAAACCCCCATTCCTCTTACCAGGATCTACTTGTCTCCATCAAGGTGCACCATAACACCCTGATCCTTGGTGACTTCAACTACCCCACCATAGACTAGGTGAACTATTCCTGCACTAATGCACTCACTCAACAATTCCTTAACTTAATCAATTCTAACGCACTAGACCAGCTTGTGTCATCCCCCACAAGGGGAAATAACATTCTGGACTTGGTTCTTACCAGCATGGGCAACTGCCGCACCACTCCCATAGTATGTTCTTCTATGGTTAGATTAGATCATCAGACTGTCTCATTCCAAGTTTCTATTCCACCCAACCTCCCCTCAAACCATAATCAAACTAAAAATCTTCTCAAAAGCTGACTGCAGCATCCTAAGGGAGGGTATCTGTAGCTTCACACCACTGCCTCCCTCAGAGGATACAGACAGCTGTACTGAACAGTATGCCAGTGCAGCATACAAGCACCTGTTCGATTGCATGGACTCAGCCATGCCCAATAGAACTAAAACTTGCTCCTGAAGGAAACACAAACTTGTTTGGTGGGCATCCTCTATCAACAGGCTGTACAATAAAATGAATAAACTGTTGTCCAAGGGAAAAAAGCAACATATTCCATATTGGAAAAACGGCCTTCTTAGACACAGCAAGCAAATTAGATCCCTCGTGAAAACCTCCAAAGCCAATTATGAATCAAAACTAGCCTCCGAAACAAAGGAGAACCACAAAGCCTTCTTCACTTACATCAGGAACCTCCATGGCAAAGCCCAGGTTTGTCCAAATTAGTACTTAACAGTATCACTTACACTGATCCTGTTGACTTAGCCAACCTGCTAACAGATAGGTTTAGCACAAACTTCACCTCCTTGTCCCCCCAAAGGTCCTTTCGACATCCTCAATACTTGTCCCGCACCTCACATCTCTGTAGATCAAGTGCTAAAGGCCCGGTAGTTCCAAGATGGCTGCACACTGAGTAACAACTTGTTTTTAGCTCTCCCAATGTGAAAACAGAAACTTAGCAGAGAAGGCCAGTAGACTTGTGTTTCTGGGTGAATTTCAGTAACTGGCTAGTAAGTACACTGCCTAGATACCAACAATAAAGAAATACAGAAAACCTGGAAAAGATCAGCTACAAAAAGTGAGAAAGAAACACTGACTAGGGAGAGTCCTGCAGCTGCTCCGCAAAAAGTAATGCAACCTTTAGACATGACTTCTTATAACCTAGAGGATGATATAAGACAACTGCATACATACCTGGTTAAAACAAACAAAACACTGATAGAGTATGTTAACACAAACAACAAAAGGCTGGAACAAATGGAAGAAGCTTTAAACAGATATTCAGAGGAGATGATAAAGCTGCAAAAGTCAGAGGTCAAAATGAAGAAAAGGCTGTCTGAATATGGAACTGCGCAGGAAGAGATATTTAAAAAAAATAGAATTAGAGGACAGGATATGTAGGAAAAACTTGAGATTTTCAGCTATACCAGAGAAGCTGGAAGGAACAGATTGCATTAAATTTATGAAAGCACAAATAAGCAGCTGGACTGATCTTCCAGAGCAGGATGTATTAGTTGAATGGGCACTTCGTGTATATGCTCCATATCTAGTGATAAAAAAGCAACCTAGACCTTTAATAGTAAGGATGCAATCCCAGCAGCAGAAATAATTGATTTTGTCAAAACTGTGGCAGAAGGACAAAATACTAAAAGTAGGCAACAGCAGGGTGTTTGTGAAGAATGATTACTCATTGTACACCAGGCAAAAGAGAAGTAAATTCATCCCTCTATTCAGACAATGCCAAGATGCAGATGTGAGATTCAAACTGCTATATCCAGCTGACTTCAAGGTAATCTTCCCTGGAGGGATAAAATAATTTTTGATGAAGTGCCTTCTAAGGAGGAAATACAGAAGTTTGTTCAACAAAAACTCAGCTGTGAAACAGAAGGAGATTCGGCTTCTTGCTCCTCTGGTAATAGAGACTGCACCTGTGAAACCTTTTCCAGTATTTCAACAGAAAATGTTGAAGAGAAGGAAGTGAGCATGAGAGATGACCAGAAGAATTGAGAGCACGTTGGAAATGAAGTAGAGACAGGATCTGGGTGATGAAGAACACTAATATAATCAGTAACTTAATGTGGGATTACAAAGCATTAATTATATTTATGAAATATAATAGCAAAAGAAAACCTGGAAACATTTGATTTCTTCAAAATTTGTGTGCTGAGTGGTGGACTCAAGTATATGCCCTAGTTCATGTCAATAATGTTTGGGAAAATGCATTGGAGAGGGGAGAACGGTAACTCTAAATAAAGAAAACACCTTCTTTTCTTAATAGTATTGTATCAGTGTTGCTTGGTTTTCTTTTCATGCTATTTCTGGGTGTAGTGGGGATTGTAAACAGGTGGTTTTACTTTTCTCCCCTCTTCTCTTTTTCTTCTTGTGCAGTTTTGAGAAACATTTGCAATGTAATGATTAATCCGCCCAAAAAAGGAAAAAGCCCGATTAAGGGGGCATGACAGAATTCAAGTTGATGTGCTTTTTTATTCTTGCATGGAAAAATGACAAAGGACCTTTGTTTTAAAACAGAAAGCAAGCAAATGAAAAAAGAATATTGAATATTATAAGGTTGTTTTTCTAGTACTTGCAAATACGTATACTAAGTAGCATTTCTGCAGCATGTCTCTATGGAGACAGTCTGGTAAAGAGAAACTGGAGAAAGTCTGGTGGAAGGGGATTGGCTGGGGGGAAAGAAAAAAAAAGAACAGAGAAACTGGCTAGGACATAATGTTCCCTGAAAACAATTGGGCTTTCTCAGGTGTGACATTTAAAGATAATACAAAACCAGTTAGACTTGAAGTTAAGTTCTCTCAGGTTTTTTTTTTTAATGCAATGGGGATACTAATATAAACAGGTGCTTTTGTTTTTTCTTGTTCACCCTTCCCTTTTTCGTTGTCCAATTTTGAAAAATGTAGGCACTGCAATGAAAAAAGAATGAGATGGGGAGGATGGGGGGAGAGCACAAAGGTCAGGTTAAGAGACTATGACAAAATAAAAATCTGTGTGCTTTTTGACATGCTTGCATAGGGAAATGACTGGGAAAAAAACATAGGCGTTATCCAGTAATAAGTTTATTACAACGCATGTAAATGAAAAAGAATATTGAATACTGTAAGTCTTTCTTTCTGATAAAAAAGGTACCCTTAGCAATTTTGTGTCTGGTTTGCATGTCACTAGAAGACAATTTGATAAAGAACAGTGGCTTGGACAAAGTGTTTACTGAAAGCATTTAAGTGTTTTCTCAACTGGGAGAGTTATATAGATATAAAAAATTAAGTTGCATTTACTAATAGCACAGGCCGTACCATGCGTCTTAGCATTGACTAACCTTTCTTTTTGGTTAATTTTAGCCTGTCTGGGTAGCTATCAACTTAGAACTTATGTTCTTATTAGGAAGCAAAAACCTCAATATTTGAAGATGTACATAGTGTTGTGTGTTATTGTTAAAGTTCATAGGTTTTAGGATGGAGGTGGGGGTGTTTGTTCTGTTTGAGGGCTTTGAAAAAAAAGATATGTAAGATATGACATAGATGCAAATGGATATGACATAAAACAACTGTATAAAAGACCAACCCGCCACATAAAAACTGGAACTAGATAGTTAGCAAAAGAACAGATATATATAAAAGGTGGTAATAATAACTATATAAGAAAATGATGCTTTCTGTAATGTGCCTCAATCTAAATGGTCTTACAGATAAATATAAAAAGAAAGAGTAGTGAACTATATTAAAAAAATGTAGCGTGCAAATAGCTATGCCACAGGAGACACCTGGAGAGAACTGAACATGTGAATTTGGTAAAGAAAGGTTTTCAGGATGGTTATTCAGCAGAATGTTTGGGACAGAAGAAAAGAGGAGTACTTATATTAATTGCAAGAGGAGCTCCAGTAGTGAGAGAAGAGGAAAAAAGATAATAATGGAGAATACATCGTACTAAGTGGTAATTGGCCAGGGAGGAGGATTACACTGGCATGCATTTACATCCCCCCTAAAACTGCTATAATGGAGTTAAGAAAATTTTGGGAGAAATAATCTGCTTTCAGCAAGGAATATTACTTACCGATGGAGACTGGAATTTGGTTTGCAACAGTGAATATATGTCTGGGGGGCCTAGAAGGGGTAATATAACAAGGGATGGTAGATTTCTGAAGAAATTTATGAAAATGTTTGGCATGGAAGATGTGAATTCAGTACTAGGAGTTTGAAGTGAATGTACATATAATCACCAAGATACAAAAACTTGTCTAGGCTAGATAGATTTTATATCTCACATGAACATGTGCATTTAAATGAAGGTTTTGAAATGCACCCAATAACTATTTCAGATCATGCACCAATAATAACTAAAATAAAAACGCAAGGTAATGAAATGAAAATGAGACACCAGCACTTTCCCACCTACCAGTTGAAAAGAGAGGAATTTAAGGAATGGGTTGTGGAATTAATTCAGGAGCTGTTAGGGAAGACAGATTTGTCTTCTGAAAACATAACTAAGGAGTGGGATAAAATTAAAGTGGAGTTTAAAACTAAGTTGGAAATAAAAGAAAGGGAGATATGGCTAAACAGTGGGATTGACAAATGTTAAACTATTGCAAAATAGGGGGAATCTCTCAGAACAAGAAAAGGAGCAACTGCAGAATGCTAAACGGAAAATAAGGGATTAACTTGATAATATGCACAAGTTTAGAAAGATTGCTGTTGAGCAACTGTTTTTTTTTTTGATAATTCTAGAGCACAAAAACTTTTAGCACAACTCAGGCAAAAAAAAAGTGGAAAGGGCAGTCACCAAGCTTAGGGAGCTTATAATAAGGAAGATAACAAGAGACCCTGTAGGAGTATTAGGAATATTTCAGAAATTTTATGAAAATTTGTATAAAGCAGAGAAATATGGAAATCAAGAAAAGGTACAAATGGGAATGTTTATGGAATAATTAAATATGCCAATGTTAGAGGTAGATGAGGCTCAATTACTAACAGGATAGGAAGGGATGATATAAAAATGGCTATGGTATAACCAATCTATAGGAATGTCCCCAGGAATAGATGGTATTCCTGTGGAAGTTTGGAAGTTAGGAGGGAAAAAACTGATAAAGATCTGTAAAGTTTTGTTTAACAACATTTTAAGGGGAGGAGAAGTTCCAGCATCCCGGAAGAAGGCAATGCTAACAGTAATACCTAAAGAGGATGAAGACCCATCGGATCCAGCTTCATACAGGTCCATTTCAGTACTAAACCATAATTATAAAGTGTTTGTCTATAATGGCTAAAAGAATGGCAAAAGTGGTATCAAAACTGCTCGATATGGATCAGTGTGGTTTTGTGGAGGGGAGGCAAACAGTTGACAATATTAACAGAACATTGTTGATCCAGAGGGAAGCAGACTGTAAGAAAGTACCATTTTTATTGATGGGTCTTGATGCAGAGAAAGGATTTGACAGACTCTACTGGGACTTCATGAGCAGGGCGATGGAAGCATTTGCGTTCCCTGGAATAGTTATAAGGTTGATTAGAAGAATATATGAGGGATCGGAGGTGCGAATTGAAGTGGGTGGGGTCCTCTCCAATAATTTCTGCTTGAGTAGAGGGTTGTCGCTTTCCCCTTTGTTGTTTGCATTATATTTAGAACCACTGGCAAAGAAAATAAGGGACTCAGAAATTCAAGGATATAATTGGTATGGTAGCCAGGAAAAGCTGGCTCTATTTGTAGATATTAGTTCATACATGACGAAACTAGGAAGGGACATTACAGTGTTGTGAAACTTTCTAAGAACGTTTCATATCTTCTCGGGATACAAAATTAATGAAGCAAAAACAAAGGCAGTAGCGGTAAATTATGTACCCACACAAGAATTGGTCCAACAGTATCCATATTTATGGGGACATGATAAAATGAAGTATTTAGGAGTATGGATTAGAAATTACTCTGTGGTGGCAGCTAAGGATATGTGGGAAGATACTAAACAGAAGATAATACAAAAATCAAGAAACTGGAAGTTTTGTTGTATGGATGTTAGGATACAAGCCATTAAAATGTTTTTAGTCACTTTAGTCTTGTACACAGGTCAGGCATACTTTTATCAACTGGAGGAGAAATTGTGGATAGCAATTAAAAAAGAGTTGATGGATTTTTTCTGGGAAGGGAAGACAGCAAGGGTCAAGTGGGATAAGCTGATTCTACCAATAGAACAAGGTGGACTAGGATTACCTAATTTGAGGGGGTATTTTAGAGCAACACAGTTAAGGCTGTTATACATTAGTACAGGCAGAAAACTATAATTCAAAGTGGAAAGGGATGATGCTGACGCAGGGAGGAAACTCAAGAAATAAGGAGAGATTGGGATTTTGGATGCAGACTCTTAAGGAGAACAACTAAAATCATACAGAGTATTATATTCATAAAGTAGCAGGGAGTTTTCTAAGAACCAAACCAGAGTGAGAATGGAGAAAGAGATTTTGCCGGTAGGGTTGACTGTGATCAGGGATAAAAATAATAGGCAAGAGGGTGCTGGAATTTATTTGAGAAAACTGGCAAAGGAACCAAGGTATATGGAGCAAATAACTAGAAAGGGGAAGGTAATAGAATGGGAAGAGGCCAAAAATGTTTTTGGACTGCAGGTTAGAGATTGCCTTTTCTATCAAGGATTAATATCAGAGTATAGACAAAGGGAAAGAAATAGGGGGCTCTTAAATGAAAGACCAGCACTGGTAGAGTTTTTAATAGAATCTAGAACAGAAGCTGGTGTTAAAAAGGAATAATTAGTAAAGCATATAAAATATTGCATGATAATTATAAGACTCAATCAGAGGAGTTAGGATTAGGAAGAGAGACTGGATAAGCAATTCACAAAGAGACAATGGGGGATATATGTATATCTCCCAAATATCCAACAAAGTCTAGAAGATTTAGGATCTTTGCCTGGAAATGTTTACATGGGTATTTTTATACCCAAAGTAGACTGCAAAGAATTTTTACTCAGGTGGATAGCAAATGTTGGACAGGCAAAAAGAGGTAGCTGGGAACATATTTTTTGGAGGTGTGATGAGCTGTAAGACTTTTGGGATTCCCTGTGACCACTCTGTTGGAGATCCTGGGTGAGTGGATTGGGCTGACTGGGGAGATGATTTGTTTGAGTTTTGTTACAGAAGCAGAATTGCCTAGACATAGTAAAGCTTTGCTGAGTCTAATTATGGTGGCTGCCAAAAAAGCAGTTACCAAAAAATGGAAATCAAAGTCTAGACCAACTTTACTGGAAGTAGTGAATATAGTAACAGAGATGAAACAACTGTAATTGGGATGTAGAAAATGGAAGGAGCAAACTACATAGAAAAATATGGGAATTGTAACAGTATATGCAGAGCAGGAACGAGGTTTAAGAGGCAGGATTTGAATGAGCTATATAATGCTTAACTGACAATGACTAGAAGGTTTATAAGTGAGTTATAATGTTTACAACTACAGTTGTTTCAATGGTGCCTGTGATGTAAACTGTTTGCAACTAAAGTGATAACATTTTGTATAGTTTTCATTTATATAAATGTAAGATTTCCTTTGTCATATGTGGAAATTTAGTAAAGATGTTGGAGGAAAAAAGTGCTAAAGGCCCTATCCAATGCAAAAGAATACAGCTTCCATGGGACCTGATAGTATCCCAGGCTGTATTCTGCACCACCTCCAGCAAGAACTGGCTTTGCTATTCAACCAAAGGCTAAGTACAGGCTTCATTCCAGCAGAGTGAAGAACCGCCTTTGTCATCCCCTTGCACAAAGGTGGTGCCACTACTGACCTTGGAAAGTATTGCCCCATTAGCTTGATATGTCTAATGTGTACAGCCATGGAGCGTATTATTATGGATCTCGTAAACAAGGACATAGGCAATCTCTAAGAACTTGACCCCACCCAATTCGGATTCGTTAAAGGTAGATATTTCCTGTTGAACCTGGTTGACTTCTTGGAGACTGTCACCAAGGCCCTGGATGAGGGAAAGTCAGTGCATACAGCTTACTGTGACTTGGCCAAGGCCTTTGAAACAATCCCCCACTCGGGCATCATCGAAAAGCTAACGCAACTTGGTGTAAATCCTTATCTCATCAGATGGGTGGCCAACTGGCTCACTGACAGGACCCTCAAAGTCTAAATAGGCACCTCCACCTCCGATAGCAGACCTGTCGCTGGTGGAGTTCCCCAGGAATCTGTCCTGGGACCCCTACTGTTTGGCATCTACTTCTCAGGAGTCCTAGCAAAGACAAAAGGCCTGTGGCTGACTAAGTTTGCAGACAACTGTAAGTTGGGTGCTGTCATTGACCCCAAATGATGCTAACATACTCCAAGAGGGTCTCACAGCAACTAATGACTGGTGCCAAAGTCATGGCCTCGAGCTAAACGCAAAAAAATGTATCATCATACCATTTTGCAAAAACATGGCCCCTACTGGTTACCACATCAACGGCAACTCCTTAAGCACACAACTATGGTGCGAGACTTGGGCACTCAGGTTGATAACCTCACATTCGACCATCATATAGCGGCAGTGGTCAGAAAAGCCTTTTACTTGGGTCATGTCATAAGTAAAGGGATTGCATCCAGAAAAAAGGAGGTTATTACATCTCTGTACTCCTCCCTCATTAGACCAATAATTGAGAATAATGCCCCGTTTGGTATGTACCTCTCTAAAGACCTGCACCAACTGGAAAGGTCACTGAAATACCCCACAAAGGGAATCCATGGCCTCTCAACACCAGTTCTATGTGGACAGGCTCAAATCACATCACTCTATTCAATATCGTACAGATTGCTCAGGGGTCACCTGTCTTTCTCCCACCTACAAGGCAATCTCGGACCCTGCCTACTAGAGAGGTTTAATATCCATAAGTCTAACTCCTCCTGTATTACCTGCTTGAAAGGCCTGAATCTAATATGCGACATCAGCAAAACCTGCTGGAGACAGGTTTGTCTCCCAGAGGCTGCCCCTTCAATGGAATAGAATTCCCATACATATCAAACCGAGCAGTTCACTGACCCTCTTCAAGCGCAGTCTTGATGAGTGGATGAGAAACCACAAATTTGTCCCGGGGGTTCCACCTGGGTCCCTCATTGACAGGGGTGACAGGTGCTGACTGAGATTTCTTTTTGCGGACAAACTCTTGACTAGGCTTAGTAACCAACTATGATTTGAAAAGGTTTTCTAATTGGGGGCCAACACCATAACCAGCACCCATACAGGGTTAATGTTTCTCTAGTTTTACAGTATTTGTGTGTTATCATCCTATGGCCATTTCAGCACGTCTGCCCATGGATTGCCCTCTGTCATTACATTCTTATGTGAAAATGTTTTTGAAAGGGATTTTGCATGAGAGACCTCCAAGAAAACCAATGACTCTTCCTTGGGATCTTAATTTTATGTTAGAGAAGCTAATATTTGCTCCATTTGAACCACCTCATCCGTTTGACTTGAGGTTCTTAACATGGAACTGTTTTGCTGATTGCATTGACCTCTGCAAGCAGATTACCTGAGTTGTAAGCTTTTATGGTGTGTCAGTCTCATCTTATTTTCCACAGAGGCAGGGTTTCGTAGAGAACTAATATTTCTATTATGCCTGAAATGGTATCAGAGTTTACTTTAAGTGAAACTGTTCACCAGCCCTGTTTTCCTTCCTGAACCAAAAATGAGGGCGAAAGGAAACTCCATACCTACATATAGAGGATACCACTGCTCTAGCACAGACTCCCCATCCACATAAAACAACGTTCATCCCTCTATGTTCAAGTGCAACTTGGATCTATGGATGGGAGAAAGAAAATTTACCCTAGGACTGACCACTGTACTACTGATGGACAGCGGCAGCTTCTAAATGCTTTATCTCATGCATGGGTCCCCCTTAAATTGTTTATGGTATAATACCAGTTACTCTCATAAGGGGAAATATTTAATTACCGACTATGGGATTGATAAGGCCAGTCTCTAACCCAATGGGACAGGTTAATTCGAACACACAAAGGGAAACTGACTTGCTTTAAAGTTGCCTGCAAGGCAGGTAACAGTATTGCTTATGAACGTATACCTTGGATGTCCACATACGACTCCAGTACTGTCTTGACAGAACAAAATCTTTCAGATCTGTGGATCATTTGTTCATTTCTTATGAAGGTAAGAAAGTAACAAAACAGACTCTTTCAAAAAGGCTGTCTCAGACTATTACCTTCTGATGTTCCCACCACAGTAAAACTATTCAGGGTATGGTAAAAGCTCTGGCTTCGTCTTTGGCTTTTTGGATTATAGTAGTAGTCTAGAAGCAGCAATTTGGTTCTTTGTACATACTTTTACAAAGCACTATAAGTTTGATTCCTTCCCTTTTTTAACCAAAAAACATATTTATTAAATTATCACTTACAACATAGGCAATCATATATTTATATAAAAGAAAACAAACCATAATGACATATTTTCATTTTAAAACAAGCTGGATTCCTTCTTAGCCTAGATCAGACTTTGCTAGGACCATTCTTCAGGGGCTCCTGAGCCCTTCCCATTTCACTTCCCAAATGTACTACGGGTAATGTACCAATTTAGATAAGGCTACTGCAGCAGTGATCAATATGATGAACATATTACAGTTGTGTAAATAATCTTACCATAATGGTAGAAGTTCATATTATCACTGCTGCAGTAGCTGCTCCCTTCCTCCATCTATCCCCCTTTGTGTTTTATGATTTTGCTAGGGTGTATGTCCTTGTATTTGTTTTTTAAGTATTAGCTGTGTTCTCTTATGGCTTAGCCTCCCTCTCTCAGGTGGCATGATATCTCTGGAGGGCATTGTGCTCAAACCTGTATTTTTAGGCAGCTTGGCTCAAACCGCCTAACTGTTTGAGCTCGTGGAAGGTGCCCCAAAGCTTTTTGAAGCTAACTGGCTGTTATAACATTAGCAGGATATAGCCCTTATAGCCAAGGCTACTGCAGCAGTGATAATTCAAACATCTGTTATTATGGTAAGTTTACTTACACTATGTACCTGAACATATGTTTCAAATAATATCCTTACCAGTGTTTTAAAATCAATATTATTTCAATCAGTTTCAGGTAAATTTAAGTTATATTGTCCTCCTTGTATTCATGCATGTGATGTATGAATTCCTCTAGGTCATTGGCACTTGACTTCGTTAGTCTGTGCACTCCAGTAATTGTAATCTGTTGCAGGTTGTATTTATTGTTACAGTTTCACAAGCTATGGTATTGTAATCATCATCAAATATGTAAAAGTCACTGGTCTCATCGCATTCTTTAATCCCTGTCATAACACCTCCACCTGATTTTTTGTTAGAATGTCTGTTACATTAAAAACATTTATACTATGACAGTACTCATTTCAGATTATTGTTCTTTAATCATGTTGCGCAGACAATAACAACATCAATCTTATATGAATGTAAAAATTTCCATTAAAAAGTAAGTTACTAATGTTGCCAACATTAACAACCTGCAGAGATGAATCAAATGTTACTATCTGTAGACTGCTAAAATGTCTGTCCTGACAAAACTGTTTTGTGTATACCTGCTGCGTAAATTTTCTTCCCTTGTCTTGACAAGTGGATTCCATCCTGTCTAAATATTTGTGCCCAAAATTAGGCGTGGTTGTTTCTACACATTTCCATTTTTCTTAAATGGGTCATTTTTCATCTAGGCATTTACCCCCAAAAATATTTATCATCAAACTGACTTTTTTCATGTGATTTGTGAAAAATTCATCCTAACACCTCTAAAAGCTGGGTTATGTAAGAGGGCTGAATGTTCCCTAACAGTCAGTGAGTCTTTGATGAGATAATTTGAACCAACATTAATAAAACCAGTGTATTGCTTCCTTACATTAAGGCATCCTAAGGACCTACTTACATCTTACATTTTTGCTCCTGGCAAGCATAACAAGATTCAATGTTCATTATCCTCCTTGGAAATCTAAGTATGAAATACTATTATAATTGAATCTGCAATTAGTAATGTATCATTTTTGATCAAATTTGAAGAGTTCTCCCTCTTCTAATTCAGTAATGTCTACTCTTTTGATTGTTACAAAAAATGATCTCCATCACCAATAGTCGTATTAATCTCTTTTCATTGATTATTTCATTTGCAAGTATTCAGTGATCTTTTTTCTGGTGGAAAACACTTCCGTTCCTAAATGTGTTCTATTTGCACTTTGCCCAGTATTATTTATCTCACTATCGCAATCTTTAATATGTTATGTATGCAATATGTATAAACGAAGGGATCTCCTACCAAGGATAGCCCTATGTCTGGCCAGTATACCAAAACCTTTAGTACTTACAGGTGCAGTGCATCACAGGTACACTCCCCGTGCAAGGTGTAGTGCATAAAGGTGATGTACAGATGCACATACTCAGAACTTCTTTGCCACCAGTCCGAAAGCCATTGTTGAAAGTCAGTCTATATGTCCTTTTGTGCTGGTTAACAAGCCATGTTTCAGATAAGTAGCCCTTTGGGGTTTCTTTTTATCTTTCTTTTTTATTTAGTGCTGTTGGGGTCATGTCATCCAAAAGGGAAAATGTCAGTGTGGGAGGCAGATTCCCATTAAAAGAGTCACAACTG
The DNA here is from genome assembly GCF_019279795.1 of Protopterus annectens. Taxonomy (NCBI): domain Eukaryota; kingdom Metazoa; phylum Chordata; order Ceratodontiformes; family Protopteridae; genus Protopterus; species Protopterus annectens. Next base: position 928,558,340 of record NC_056731.1, read on the forward strand.
TTGTCATTTCTATCTGCTAGGCTTTTGTCCCTAAGACCATGTGTAGTTATCTCTCCTTTTTATCTATTTACTATTGGCTCATGGTGACATGGCAGAATCTTCCCATGCTGAGGGTCCTCTATCTCCCAAGAAAAAGGCCGTAAAACCTAGGTTTGCTGTGGCTGCTGTCCAGCCTCTCCGAGCATGTCTCTCAAAGCTAGTGAAAACCCAGAACATCATCCGTTGTTACTTCGTATTTCTTTGCCGTGACCCAGTTGGAGGCCGGCATGGATCAGACTTCTCTTGGGTCCTCTGAGGCTTTACAGACATCTCCTCCTGATGTTGAGGGGGAACCTTAGCTGATTATATCCAAGGGACCAAGGGGAATTCAGCAGATCTTAGTAAGGGAGTAGAGTTCTGTTTCACTTACTGAAAGTTGTCAAGGATCTGACCCTCCAAGGGTGTTTCATACAGACATCCTGCAGAAAGCGAAACAGAAAACCAAGCATATTCTCCCTGTTGTTAAGGATCCCCAACCTGAATGGTATGTTTTCATGGGTTATTTAATGCTTTAAATCCTCCTTAAAAGGGTGTCTGTGCCTGGCTTCCTGGTCTTCTACTCCTTATAAAAGACCCAGATAACTAGATTCTTCAGATAAGGAGCTGGATTCTGGGGAAGAGCCCCTGACTTACTCTTAAATTCTTTCCCTCTTGGACTGTATTTCAGAGGAAGAAGATTCTGTTGCTCCAGATTCCCTTCTCCTTTGGGGATACTGTTGCCCACATGGTAGATTTCAAGTTGTATTGTTCTCAAGTCTCTGACATTAAGAAGAGGTATGATGAGCTCCACCAGATGGAGTCTCCTAAGCCATTGGCTGCCCCCCTGTTTTGGCTGCCCTCCTGGGTACCTTTTCATGTGCTTCTGTGGCCCCTGATTCTCAGCCCTCTACACCCAAGAAACCTGATAAATTTTACAAAATGTCTGGCAAATGTAAATTTCTTTATAAGTGCCGTTGTGCTGATCCTTCTGTAGTGTCTTTTTCTTCTGACAGACTCTCCAAGCTGTTGCCCTCTACCAAGTTGTTATATTCAGGTTAGGATAGTAGGGCTGTAGAGAAGCTGGGCAAAAAGGTTTACACTGCTTTCACTTTATCCTTTTGGGGCATCAGCTACCAGACTGATACATGACCAGGTATGTTTTTGCACTCCTTTCTCAGGTTTCCAAAGGGGTTTCTGATCTTCCTGACTCTGAGGGGAAGGCTTCTGCCATTTCCCTGTTGGGCTGCACCTCTCAGGTTGCTCGCTACTCTTTCAAATGCAGTTGATGCCTCCTCCAGGGCTGTGGCCTTTGGTTCAGCTATAAGGGGTTCCTCTTGTCTTCATCTTCAGGCTTTGCCTGATTACATTAAAGTCAAATTTCTGGATTCTCCTTTGGGTAATAAAAATCTTTTTCCTGCTGCTGCTGAACATTTCATGTCTCTCCAGGATAAGGGTAAAGTCTTGCAGGAATTGAAACATATTTTTGTTTCTCCTTTTCCTAAGTTTCAGAGGAATGATCTCACCGAATCTGCTTTTGATCATAGACAGTCTTCCCTCCAGCTAAGGGGAAAAGGGTTCTAGACATGTGCCTGCTGCTAAGTCTGTTCAAAACTCTACCTCCCAGAAACCTGCTTTTCAGGATAAACAGGGTTCCATTTGACAATTTCTTTCCCCTTTCCATCTGCCAGGTTCCCTTATCCCTCCATCTTTCCCTGTCTCTTCCAAATCAGTTAAGGATCACAAAAGGCTCTTTGTTTCTATTTGTCATCCACCAAGGATATTTCACAGTTTGGAACCCCCTTCCTTCCTCTTTGGGCATCAGTAAACCTTCTTGGGAACAACTTACTGTTTTTCCATAGGTGCTCAAATTTCTTTTGGTCCAGGGCACTATTCACCCTCTGCCTCCTGCTCAGGTAGGTAGGGATTTTTATTCCATGATGTTTTTGGTTCCCAAAAAGGAGGGCATTTGGAGACCAATTCTGGATCTTTCCCAGATGCCTTTCTCAAAATTCCATCCTTTCAGATAGTGTCTCTTCAGACTTTATTTCCCCTTCTATCTCAGACCTTTCTGGTCTCTCTGGATCTCAAAGGTGCCTAACTTATTATCCCCATCCATCGACTATTCAGGACATTTTTTTTTTTGTTTTTGTTTCTTCCTTGCATTTTCAGTTCTCTGCTTTGCCCTTTGGCCTCTCTACTGCCCCAGTGGTATTCACCAAATTCCTTACTCCTGTCATTGCCTTTTATAGGATGAGAGAATTTCATATCTTTCCTGACCTGGATGAGCTGTTCATTCAGGCTTCTTCCCCCAAAGCTCTGCTTCAGTATCCCAAATTTAATGTTTCCCTGTTAGAGTCTGGGGTTCACTGTAAACTTCCAGACATCAACTCTGATGCCTTCTCAAGATCATATATTTTCCTCTGTTGCAGGCTTCAGGCTATCCCCATATTGGCATCTCTGCCTGCCCCTAGGCCCTGTCTCTCACTGCCTTTTTCCAGTCTGTTCTTCTCCAGCTTCAGTTATACCAAGGGAATTTATCAAGGTCCTTTGTTCATGGCTTCCATCATTCCCATTCTTCCTCTGGCCAAGTTCCACATGAGAAAGCTTCAGTGGTACCTCACGTCAGTGTGGCTCCAACATTGCCACCCCCTGGACTTCCCGGTACCCTTCCTTCCCTGTCTCAAGCTCAAGCTTCAGTGATGGATTCATCAACTTTCTCTCAACCTCGGGCTTCCTTTCCAAGCTCCACTCCTGACTCGAGGTCTTTACAGACTCCTCAGGCAGGGGATGGGGACCTCCTGCAGCTCTCTCAAGGCTCAGGGTCTCTGGCCTGGTTATCAGAGGTCAGACCACATCAGTGTAAAGGAGATGAGGGCTCTACTTCTAGCTCTTCAGTCTTCATTCCCTCTTTCATCCTGGGCCCCTCAACATTTTCACAGGCAGTACCACAGTGATGTGGTTTGTCAACACGCAAGGGGGTACAAGGTCTTGTCTTCTTTGCAGACTAGCTGTTCAGGTCTGGGATCTATATATGGTTTCACTTTATAGTCTCGAAATACTAAAATACCGAATTTTAGTATTTCGAGACTTTAAAGTCGAAAGTGCAGTTACGCGAAACTGCATAATGTCGAATGCAGAAATGTCGAATCCACCATTTTATCGAGTTCATGACGTGCGGTGCAGTTTGTGGATATAGCTGGGGATTCAGGTAAGTGGTGTTCTTGTAAGGGTATTGGGTAGGGATTTGTGTGTGTGTAGTGGTGGGTTTTATGTGTTTAGTGCTACCTCGGCGTTAGTATATATAAGTAGCAGGGGTGTGGGGGTGCAGGAGGGCTTACCCCCCTGCTTATAGGTAGGGTAGTTGTGTTTGTGTGTGGTGTTTTGTGTGTTGTAGTGTCATTAGGTAGGTGTATGTGTGCTTGTTTGTGTGGTGGTGTGTGTATTTGAATGATTACGATTTTGAGTTTCGCTGTTGTGGATGTTGGTGTTTTGGGCTTTCGGCTTTATAGTCTCGAGATACTAAAATTCGGTGTTTTAATATTTCGAGATTATAAAGTGAATCCGTATATATATAAAATCAGACATCTCACTCACACACACACGCACTCACACACATATATCCTTGTTTATGTAGTCAGATATTTTTGTTTTATTTTTGCATTTTCATTTCTGTTTTTTTTTTTTTTTTTTTTCCAGGGCTGTAGTCTTCTGGCAGTTAAGGTGCATGGAAGATGCTCTGAAGCTTTGAAAGCTGTCTGGTGGTCATATCTTAGGTAGGATGTAACACAAGTAGCTTAGACAGCAATAATCTATTAGAACATCTACTGATCTGAAGTAGGTAATTTCATTCTTTCTGCACATCTGGGTATTCGGATCCGAGCCGGCAAAACTTTTACAAGAATCAGCTCCAAGCTCCACCCCTACCTATAATACCTCACTTCCTCCTGACTAACCCGAGATCTCGTTTGCCGCTGTAAGAGTTAGCATCGTGGTCTCTGAGCTCTAAGCAAAGGTGGTAAGGTTTCTCTTGTTTTTCACTTTCCAGTTCAGTTGGTGTGTGTGTACCTGTTCCCCTTTTCCTCCCCTCTCCACGCGTGGTTGTCGTGTTAAAAAAAAAAAAAAAAAAAAAAAAAAGTTTTTTTCTGCATAGCTTGTTGGTAGTTTTAGTTCCCACCTAGGCCCCATCCCTTGTTGTGTGTGCGTGCGCGCGCCTTAGGATTTAGTTACTGTTCCGCCCTTATGGCTGAACAGCCTAAAGTTCTTTTTAAAAAATGCACAGAGTGTGGTCACAAGCTCTCACCAGTCGATGGCCACACTCTGTGTGTTCTTTGTTTAGGGGTCTCCCATTTGTCAGCCTCCTGCGACATCTGTGTGGGTTTTAACCCCAGGGCCTTGAAAGACCGTCGGGCTAAGCTCGTGGCCAAGATTTTGCTGCCAGCTTCTGCCCTAGAGTCTGCCTCGGTCTCCGCTCCAGCCAGTGACTTCTTGCAGGCAGGGACTCAACCTCTTGCTCATCCTGCGGCCTCAGATTCGTCCCAGAAAGGTAGGGACAAGAGAGAGAGAGGGAGAAGCGCCACAAAGACAGGGACAGGCCCAGAAAAAGATCCCCCGACAGGGAGTCTTTCTCCAGCCCCTCTTCTAAAGTCCCCAGGTCCTGTTCTCCTTGGCTCCGCTCTCCTCATTTCTCACCGGAGCCGATGGAGCCCTCGGAGCCGAGGCACTCCCCTCAGATCCAGCCAAGACCCGCTTCGGTCCTTTCTTCTTCAAGGTCGACTCGGAGTGTGTCCGACCTTGACATGGACAGGTTGATGAGAAGGTTTATCCAGAATCAGATTCAGATGGGGGTCTTACCAGGTCCCTCTCCCATCGGAGAGGGCCCTTCTACAACTCTATTTCACCCAATCTCTCCTTCCCCAATCTGACCCGACGCTTCGGGGTTCTCGGATCCGAGGCCCTTTGGAGTTGTTGGTCCGGCGCTGGCTGTTCTCGTTTCCTCCGCCGGCCGTCACCTTGAGTTCCTCGGATCTGATTTCGGATCCAGGAGACTCTCAAGGCCGTGATCAGGGAGTCGGACCTGAGGGTCGAGGTCATTCTCTTTCGGATCCCATCCTTGGTGCCCAGACTACCCTGCCTTCGGCTCCGATCCCTGCTTCAGACCCGGGGAGGGTCTCATCCTTACTGGTTACGGTGGTGGGCTCTCCTTCGGCATTCAGGGCAGTGGAAAGGGTTCTCTCCCAGGGGTTGAGACCACAGCTCACCTACTCGGATCCTACCCAGACCTCCCTGTTTTCGGATTCTGCTCCCCTCACCCTGTCTCAGGGACAGCCCGTGCCAAAGCAACCCCAGGTTGTTCCCCTCAGGGAACCCCCGGAGGCTTACGAGTCCTCTCCAGAAAGTCCCACTGGAGAGGAACCTCGTAAACGCAAGTGTAAAAGGAGGCACTTGGACTCCCCTGTGTCCATTACCACTGATTCGGACTTAGAAGAAGGGGAGGGTTCCCCCAGATTACCTCCCGAGGACGTCTCCTTTGGAGACATTATGGAGATCCTCCGCCAAAGAGGAAGTTGGTCAGCCCCCAAACCCTCTACGGATGAGTCCGTGTTTCTGGAGGCCTTTAGCTTTGGCCCATCTACTTCCTGGGTTTCCCCACCAGCCGACCCTTTGGTGGACCTCATCACCATTAGGGCATGGAAGGATCCTGACACCGTGGAGCCTATACCCAAAAGACCGGACAAAATTCTTTCCCCGCCGTCAGATAGGCAGGCATGGTCCAAAGGAGCCCCTTTGGATGCTTTGGTGGTTGCAGCTGCCACAAAGAAGGAAGTGGCACAGGAGAGTTCCTCGGTCCATCCACCAGACAAGGAGTCCAGGTCGATGGATCATTTCAGGAAGCGTATGTACTCGTCAGCAACGTTTTCTATCCGTGCACTGAATTACTTGGCACATGTTATCCGACTGCAGCGTGATCTTATAACGGAACTAACCGAGTCGCCCCCGGAGTCTCTGTCACAGCAGGACAAGCAGTCCTTTACTGTGAAGATGACTATGCTGAAATCAGTGCCAAATGCATCTCCTCTCCCATGCTACGGAGGGAGCCGCTAAAGCTGCTGGTACAGGCATTGCCTTGAGGCGACATGCCTGGATCAGACTGTGTCAATTTGCGGACCCCTTTAAGGCATCTTTTATTAACGCCCCTTTCGATGGATCATCCCTCTTTGGGAAGGCAGTACGCGACATGCTCACCCAGAGTGAGAAGGACGGAAAGACCTTGTCTGCCGTTGGAATCCTCTTCTCTAACCCCCAGAGATCCTATTCCAGGAACCAAAAGGGGCAAAAGAAGATGTGGTTCCGGAAATCACAGTCTTTCAGGGACACTCAGGACTATTCATCCCCCAGAGGCAGAGGGGGACAAGACCGACGCCGTCCCAGAGGCAGAGGTGGTCTAGAGAACCCTTTTCCAACAGGCCCGCACAGCAACCCTGAGGGGTTGCCCGACTGCTCTACTCTGGAGGCAGTCGGGGGAAGTTTCTCCTTACATCCAGCGGCATAGGAGTCCATTACTACAGACCACTGGGTGTTAAACATCATATACAGAGGCTATTCTATCTCTTTCATATCATCTCCCATAACTCCAGCATGCCTCCCAGATGTTCCACCCGATCACAGGGAGGCCGCAGCTTTACAGGTTTCGAAACTGTTACAAAAATGAGCCATCGAACCGGTCCCCCCCCCCCCCAGACCAGTCCGGATCAGGCATCTACTCCAGGTTCTTTTTAGTGCCAAAGAAGACGGGGGACCTCAGGCCCATACTGGACCTGTCTATCCTCAACCTGGCGTTAGAGAAACAAAAATTCCAGATGGTCACTCTACAGTCCATTCTACCGTTTCTAAGAGAATGCGACTGGATGTGCTCGTTAGACCTCCAAGACGCTTACTATCATATCAAGGTCCACAGAAGCTCCAGGAGGTTTCTGCACTTCCGGCTAGGGGCCGGTCACTTTCAGTTCAGAGCCCTACCCTTTGGTCTCACCACGGCCCCCAGGGTGTTCACCAAGGTAATGGCAGTCATAGCGGCTCACCTGAGACTTCAGGGCATTCAGGTATTTCCCCTACCTAGATGACTGGCTCTTCGCTGCATCCACCAAATGTATCTTGTGCCAGACCCTACACTACTTTCTCGGTCTGGCTCACAAGTTAGGGATCACGATCAACCTCAACAAGTCCCACCTGGCTCCTGTTCATGTTTTAGACTTCCTCAGGGCACGGTTGGATACTGTTCAATCAAAGAGCTTTCTCACCCCAGAAAGGATAAAAAATCTCAGACTCCACCTGTCAGCTATCTCAGAGCACTCTGTAGTCACAGCAGGCGATGTTCTCAGGGCTTTGGGTTCGATGGCAGCCTCCATTTCCATTCTCCCTCTTGCACGTTTTCATATGAGAACCCTTCAGTGGAATCTAGCAGTTCTGTGGTCCTGGCTAGACCTTCCGATGACTTTCCAAATCAACCGGACATGCAGAATGTCACTCCAGTGGTGGCTTCAGTCATCAGACATACTTGCGGGGCGCAGCTTTCTAGCCCTGCAGGCCCAAGCCATGGTGACCACGGACGCCTCCCAGCTTGGGGGGGGGGGGGGGGGGGCACTTCCTGGGAAGAACAGTCCAAGGCACATGGTCCCTACTAGAGACCAAGCTACACATCAATGTCCTGACGATGAGGGCAGTGCTTTTAGCATTGAAAGCCTTCCATCCTGTCCTACCTTCAGGGACAGTGGCCATTCAGTCAGACAACATGTCAGTAGTCTGGTATATCAACAAGCAGGGAGGGACCCGATCCTACCCTCTTTGTCGCGAGGTCTTGAGAGTTTGGGAGTGGGCCATATCCACCAACTGGTTTCTGATAGCAATGCATATCCTGGGACGCTCCAACATTTTAGCGGACAGTCTAAGCTGGGCAATCCTTCTGCCTTACGAGTGGTCTCTAAATCCATTGGTGGAGAAGAGAATCTTCCTCGTATGGGGGTCAACCTTGCTGTGATCTCTTCGCGTCTCCTTCCAACACGAAGTGCAGCAACGTCTTCGCTCTGATCCCCCCTCCAGGGGATGTCCCAAGGGACGCTCTAGTCCATGCTTGGCCTCCCGGGTTACTTTATGCTTATACCCCGTTACCTCTTATACCGAAGTTCCTTCAAAAAGCTTGCCGGTTGCAGTGCAAAGTCATTCTCATAGCTCCCTTCTGGCCTCGCCAAGTGTGGTTTCCCTTCCTATGGTCTTACCTTTTGGCTCCTCCATGGACTCTAGATCCATGCCCGGATCTACTTGCTCATCCATCGGGCTTGCCCCCTGCCCGACCTGGACAGTCTCAAGCTGACGGCGTGGCTGCTGCAGTTCCCATGATCATCAGGACTCCCAGACTTTCATCCCCTGTTAAAAACATTCTGGTAGCATCTCTCAAAGCCTCCATTAGGAAACTCTACAGTAGCAAGTGGAGACGTTTTTCCATTTGGGAGTCTCAACGCAATCAGTACCCTTTTACAGCCCCCATTCCAGTTATTTTAGATTTTTTGGCTGGTCTCTTTCAATTGGGCGCAAGTTCTTCCACCATCAAAGTTCAATTGGCTGCCATCTCTGATTTCCATGTAGGGTGAACATAAGGTTGCTCTGGCCACTGCCAAATTGTGTAAAGCGTTCCTGAAGGGCACCTTTCTCTTGCGACCTCCAGTTAAAGAGACAGTTCCTCCCTGGGATCTGACTTTAGTCCTTCAAGCATTGACCTCTCCGCCTGTCGAACCTGCCAGTTCAGTTCCTATGAAATTCTTGTCTTGGAAGATGGCATTCCTGGTTGCCATCACCTCAGCTAAAAAGGTTTCAGAGTTACAGGCCTTATCCTCCATGCCCCCCTATTTGATTTTTCACAAGGACAGGGTTTTGCTGCGTACAAACCCCTCCTTCCTTCCCAAGGTGTCCTCAGCAGCCAGTATTAACCAATCTATAAATTTGCCAGTCTTCTTCCCAAATTTCCAAAATAAAGGCGAATATAGACTCCATTTATTGGACGTCCATAGACAGCTTCGTTTTTACCTTCATAGGATTAAACCCTACCAAAAGTCGGATCAACTGTTTGTCTCGTTTTCAAAACCATGTTTGGGCAAAGCAGTTTCGAAAGTGTCCTTAGCAAGGAGGATCACTCTTTGTATTGCACAAGTGTACAAGGACAAAGGCTGATCTCCTCCTGGCTTACTGAAGGCTCATTCCACTAGATCAATGGCCACTTCTGCAGCTTTCTAGGCAAAAGTACCTTTAGATGATATCTGTGCGGCAGCCACGTGGGCCAATTTGCATACATTTATCTCTCATTATAAATTAGATTTGATTTCTAGAGGGAGAGCATCCTTTGGCTCTGCGGTGCTCAGAAATATCCTTCCATAAGGGCCTCCCAGGAATACTAGTAGCTGGGGACTCTGTCCCATATGTGCAGAAAGAATGAAGTTTACTTCAGATAAAGAAGTTATGTACTCACCATGACGTTCCATCTGAGTAGTTAGACTTCATTCTTCTGCACCTTCCCTCCCTCCATCCCCCTCACTATTCAGGTCTTATTCTGTTTGGATTGTGGGTTACGTTGCTAGTTAGTGACAGCAAACTCGATCTGGGGTTAGTCAGGAGGAAGTGAGGTATTATAGGTAGGGGAGGAGCTTGGAGCTCGGAGCTGATGCTTGTAAAAGTTTTGCCGGCTCTGATCCGAATACCCATATGTGCAGAAGAATGAAGTCTAACTACTCAGATGGAACATATTATGGTGAGTACATAACTTCTTTTTTTGGTAAGTTTATTTACACAACTATACTTTTCACTTACTTTTCAGATGCTGAAAAGTTTTGGTTCGGTTAACATTTTGTCCATCTTTGCTCTTTTTGAAGCACTTCTTTTTCAATTTCTGGTAAATGATGCTTATTTCAGTTAGAAATATTGAATGTGAAAGAAAAATTGCCATAGTTATTTTCAAAACTGTCCTTTTCCATGGTATTGTTTAACTCTGTGTAATTTGAAAATTCACCTCCTTGTTATCATTTAGTAAGCCAGAGGTAATTAAACTGCTAGGAAGCCTTCCACTGATGAGAGACCTTCTGGTCAATGGAATAGGGTCTGCATCTATTCAAAGAGATGTAGTAGGCCACCTCAGCTGGACATTCTACAAGTGATTCTGATTTCTTGGGGGCAGTCATATGACTCGTGTCAGTAGTCCAAATTCTTGGCTTCTTTTGCATACCTTGGCCTTTTTGAGCACAGAAGTGTCGTCCATTAAATGCTAGCCAAGTTGCCACTTAAAAGAGGTTCTACATATTTGCCAACTTTTGAAGAATCCTTTTCCTCAGTACTTAGACTTTAAGATTGACAAGCTTTCTAGTCTTCCATTTAACATATATTGACTATTCTGAAGTTCATCCTTTGAAAGACGCTAATCTTGTTTCCCATTATCAATGCTTGCAGTATTGTCACAAGTACAGGCCCTTACTTGCAGGGAATCCACTTCAGTCTTTCACAGAGATCAAGTGTACCTTTGGCTGACCCACATTTGTACCAAAAGTAGTATCAGAACTTTGCTTTCATCAATCCATTAGTTTGTCTTTTTTTCTTTGTAGGGACTGACTCCAGGGCATCAAGTGCCCCTCACATCTTGGATGTGTACCAGCAACTCATATTTTATCTGAAGAGCATGCTTGAGTTTAGGAAGACGCAGTAATTTTTGTGACCCAGCTTCAGAAATAGAAACTTGTACTAAGTGGATTGCTAACTGCATTGTGTTTTGCTCTGAGGAACTGCACCACCTGCAAGCAAATGCTGCTGCTAAAACCCTCTTCATCAGAGATGTTGCTGATTCCAGTGTTTCATTCAGAAAATTGTTGACATCTCTTTCACAGCCAGTTGGCTGTCATTTCACTTCGTCAAGCATTGTTGCTTTTGCTATCGATTCTGGGAGTCAGGACATTTTTGGCATATTTTTCCAACATATTTATTAAGTTTCCACATATGACAAAGGCAATCTTACATTTATATGAATGAAAAACATACAAAATGATATCACTTTAGTTGCAAACAGTTTACATCACAGACACAATTGAAACAGCTGTAGTTGTAAACATTATAAATCACTTATAAACCTTCTAGTCATTGTCAGTCAAGCATTGTACAGCTCATTCAAATCCTGCCTCTTAAACCTCGTTCCTGCTGTGCATATACTGTTCCCACAATTCCCAATTTTTTCTATGTAGCTTGCTCCTTCCCTTTTGTAAAGATCCCAATTCCAGTTTTTATCTGTGTTACTATATTCACTACTTCTAGTAAAGTTGGTCTAGAATTTGATTTCCATTTTCTCGTAATTGCTTTATTGGCAACCACCATAATTAGACACAGCAAGATTTTACTGTGTCTAGACAACTCCGATTCTGTAGCATAACAAAAAAATCATCTTCCCAGTCAGTCCAGTCCGCTCACCCAGCATCTCTGACAGAGCGGTCCGCAGGGAATCCCAAAAGTCTGCCAGCTCATCACACCTCCAAAAAATATGTTCCCAGCTACCTCTGTCTTGCCCGTCACACCCCCAATATTTACTATCCACCTGAGGAAAAATTCTTTGGAGTTTACTTGGGGTATAAAAATACCTATGTAAACATTTCCAGGCAAAGATTCTAAATCTTCTAGACTTTGTTGCGTATTTGGGAGATATACATATATCCCCCATTGTACCTTTGTGAATTGTTTAGCCAGTCTCTCTTCCCAGTCCTTTCTAAGCTCCTCTGATTGATTCTTATAATTATCATGCAGTATTTTATATGCTTTACTAATTATTACTTTTTTAACAGCAGCTTTTGTTCTAGATTCTGTTAAAAACTCTACCAGTGCTGGTCTTTCATTTAAGAGCCCCCTATTTTGTTCCCTTTGCCTATACTCTGATATTGAATCCTTGATAGGGAAGGCAGTCTCTAACCTGCAGTCCAAATACATTTTTGGCCTCTTCCCATTCTATTACCTTTCCCTTTCTAGCTATTTGCTCCCAATACCTTGGTTCCTTTGCCAGTTTTCTCCAATAAATTCCAGCCCCCTCTTGCCTATTATCTGTATCCCTGACCAGAGTCAACCTTGTCGGCAAAATCTCTTTTCTCCATTCACGTGCTGATCTGGTTCTTAGAATACTCCCTGCTATTTTATGAATATAATACTCTGTATGATTTTGGTTGTTCTCCTTAAGAGTCTCCATCCAAAATCCCAATCTCTCCTTATTTCTTGAGCTTCCTCCCTGCGTCAGCATCATCTCTTTCCACTTTGAATTCTGCCTGTGCTATATATAAAAGCCTTAACTGTGTTGCTCTAAAATACCCCCTCAAATTAGGTAATCCTAGTCCACCCTGTTCTGTTGGTAGAATCAGCTTATCTCACTTGACCCTTGCTGTCTTCCATTCCCATATAAAATCCTTCAACTCTTTTTTTAATTGATATCCAAAATTTCTCCTCTAGTTGATAAAAAGTATGCCCGACCTCTGTATAAGACTAAAGACATTTTAATGGCTTATATCTTATTATCCATATCCATATAACAAAACTTCCAGTTTCTCAATTTTTGTATTACCTTCTGTTTAGTCTCTTCCTACATATCCTTAGCTGCCACCACAGAATAATTTCTAATCCATACTCCTAAATACTTCATTTTATCATGTTCCCATAAATGTGGATATTGTTGGACCAATTTGTGTGTGGGTACATAATTTACTGCTACTGTCTTTGTTTTAGCTTCATTAATTTTGTATCCCGAGAAGATTTGAAACTGTCTTAAAATGTTCCACAACGCTGTAATGTCCATTTCTGGTTTTGTCATGTATAAAATAATATCATCTGCAAAAAGAGCCAACGTTTCCTGACTACTGTACCAGTTATATCCTTGAATTTCTGAGTCCCTTATTTTCTTTGCCAGTGGTCCTAAATATGATGCAAACAACAAAGGGGAAAGCGGACAACCCTGCCTGGTTCCTCTACTCAAGCGGAAATTATTGGAGAGGACCCCACCTACTTTAATTCACACCTCCGATCCCTCATATATTCTTCTAATCAACCTTATAATTGTATCGGGGAAGGCAAATACTTCCTTTGCCCTGCTCATGAAGTCCCACTCTACTCTGTCAAATGCTTTCTCTCCATCAAGACCCACCAATAAAACTGGTACTTTCTTACATTCTGCTTCCCTCTGGGTCATCAACATTCTGTTAATATTGTCAGTTGTTTGCCTCCCCTCCACAAAACCACAATGATCCATATCTATCAATTTTGGTATCACTTTTGCCATTCTTTTAGCCATTATAGACTTAAACATTTTATAATCATGGTTTAGTATTGAAATGGGCCTGTATGAAGCTGGATCCAATGGATCTTTACCCTCTTTAGGCATTACCCTTACCACCGCCTTCTTCCAGGATGCTGGAGCTTCTCCTCTTAAAATGCTGTTAAACAAAATCTTCCAGATCTTTATCAGTTTTTCCCTCCAAACTTCCAAAGGAATACCATCTATTCCTGGGAACTTTCCTGTAGACTGGTTATACATAGCCATTTTTACCTCGTCCCTTTCTATCCTGTTAGTAATTGAGCCTCATCTACCTCTAACTATGGCATATTTAATTCTTCCGTAAATATTTCCATTTATACCTTTTCTTGATTTCCATATTTCTCTGCTTTATACAAACTTTCATAAAATTTTCCATATTTCTTACACTTCTACAGGGTCTCTTGGTTATCTTCTTTGTTATAGGCTCCCTAAGCTTGGTGACTGCCCTGAATTGTTGTGCTAAACGTTTTTGTGCTCTAGAATTATTATCAAAATGAGTTGCTTAACAGCAGTCTTTCTAAACTCATGCATATTATCAAGTTAATCCCTTACTTTCTGTTTAGCATTCTGCAGTTGCTTCCTTTCTTGTTCTGAGAGTCCCCCAATTTTGCAATACTTCAACATTTGTCAATCCTTCTAAATAATTCTTGTTAGTATTTAGCTATATCTCCCTTTCTTTTATTTCCAACCTAGTTTTAAGCTATACTTTAATTGTATACCACTCCTTACCGATGTTTTCTGAAGACAAATCTAATAATAAATTAATAATACATTTAATAGTAATTTAGTAATAAATCTAATAATAGCCAAATCTAGTAGCTCCTGAATTAATTCCACAACCCATTCCTTAAATTCCTCTCTTTTCAGCTGGTAGGTGGGAAAGCGCCAGTGTCTCATTTTCATTTCATTACCTTGCGTTTTTATTTTAGTTATTATTGGTGCATGATCTAAAATAGTTATTGGGTGCATTTCAAAACCTTCAGTTAAATGCACATGTTCATCTGAGATATAAAATCTATCTAGCCTAGCTCAATTTCTGTATCTCTGTGAATAAATATGTAAATTCACTCCAAACTCCTAGTACTAAATACACATCTTCTACGTCAAACATTTTCATAAATTTCATCAAACATCTACTCTCCCTTGTTATATTATCCCTTCTAGGCCCCCAGCCACATCTTGACTGTTGCAAACCAAATTCCAGTTTCCACCTATAAGTAATATTCCTTGCTGAAAGCTGATTATTTCTCCCAAAAATTTCTTAAGCTCCATTATAGCACTTTTAGGGGGGATGTAAATGCATGCCAGTATAATTCTCCTCCCTAGCCAGTAGTCCCTTAATACTATGTATCTTCCATTATTATCTTTTTTTCTTCTATCACTATTGGAGCTCCTCTTGCAATTAAAATAAGTACTCCTTTTCCTTTGCTCCAAATATTCTACTGAATAACTATCCTGAAAAACCTTTCTTTACCAAATTCTCATGTTCAATTCTCTCCAGGTGTGTCTCCTGTGGCATAGCTATTTGCACTCTACTTTTTTAAATATAGTTCACTACTCTTTCTTTTTTATATTTATCTGTAAGGCCATTTAGATTGAAAGACATTACAGAAAGCGTAATTTTCTTATAAAGTTATTATTACCACTTTTTATATACAACTGTTCTTTTGCTAAATGTCTATTTCCAACTTTTATGTAGCATGTATATACTGTTCGGCAGGTTGGTCTTTTGTACAGTTGTTTCATGTCATATCCATTTGTGCCTGTGTCACATCTTACATACCTTTTGTTTTTTTGAAAGCCCTCAAACAGAACAAAAGAACAACCCCCCCCCCCAACAAAAACTATGAATACTTTACAGTAGCACACAAAACAATGTACATTTTCAAATATTGAAGTTTTTGCTTCCTATTAAGAAATAAGTTCTAAGTTGATAGCTACACAGACAGGCTAAAATTAACCAAAAAGAAAGGATAGTCATGCTAAGACGCATGGTACAGCCTGTGCTATTAGTAAATGCTGTTTAATTTTTTATATCTATATAACTCTCATAGTTGAGAAAACACTTGAATGCTTTCAGTAAACACTTTCTCCAAGCCATTTTTCTTTATCAGATTATTTTCTAGAGACATGCAGACCAGACACAAAATTGCTAAGGGTACCTTGTTTATCAGAAAGAAAGACTTACAGTATTCAGTACTCTTTTTCATTTACATGCTTTGTAATAAACTTGTTAGTGGATAACGCGTATGTTTTTTACCCAGTCATTTCCCTATGCAAGCATGGGAAAAAGCACACTGATTTTTATTTTGTCATACTCTCTTAACCAGACCCTTGTGCTCTCCACCCATATCCTCCCCTCCTCATTCTTTTTTCATTGCAGTGCCTACATTTTTCAAAACTGGACAAAGAAAAAGAGAAAAAAAGGGAAAACAAGAAAAAAAAACAAAAGCACATGTTTATATTAGTATCCCCATTGCATTTATAAAAACCTGAGAGAACTTTACTGCATGCTAACTGGTTTTGTATCATCTTTAAAGCTGTCACACCCGGGAAAAACCCTGATTGTTTTCCGGGAACATTTTGTCCTTGCTAGTTTTTCTGTTCTTTTTTTTTTTTTTCTTTTCCCTCAGCCAGTCCCCTTCCACCAGACTGTGTCCAGTTTCTCTTTACCAGATTGTCTGCAGAAGTGCTACTTAGTATACATATGCGCAAGTGCTAGAAAAACAACAATATTCTTTTTTCATTTACTTGCTGTCTGTTTTAAAACAAAGGTCCTTAATCAGTCATTTTCCCATGCAAGAATGAAAAAAAACATCAATTTGAACTCTGTCATGCCCCGTTAACTAGGCTCCCTTCTTCCTTTTTTTGGTTAATCATTACATTGCTTATGTTTCTGAAAACTGCACAAGAAGAAAAAGACAAGAGGGGAGAAAAGTGAAAATTAAAAACACCTGTTTACAATTCCCATTACACCCATAGCATGCAAAGAACACCAAGCAACATAGATACAGTACTATTAAGAAAAGAAGGTGTTTTCTTTACTTACAGTTAGCGTTCTTCCCTCTCTTCCCATCCCCAAAGCATTTTTCTGAACATTAATGACATGAAGTAAGGCATATACTTGAGTCCCCCACTCAGCAAACAAATTTTGAAGAAGTCCAATGTTTCCAGATTTTCTTGTGCTATCATATTTCACAAATATAATTAATGCTTTGTAATCCCACATTAAGTTACTGATTATATTACTGTTCTTTTGATCCTGTCTCTGCTTCATTTCTAATGTGCTTTTGATTCTTCTGGTCAACTCTTGTGCTCCCTTCTTTATCTCCAACATTTTCCGTTGAAATACTGGAAAAGGTTTCACAGATGCAGTCTGTCTTTGGTCTTTATTACCAGAGGAGCAAGAAGCCGAATCTCCTTCTGTTTCACAGCTCAGATTTTGTTGGACAAACATCTGTATTTCCTCCTTAGCATGCACTTCATCAAAAAATGATTTTGTCCCTCCAGGGAAGAATACCTTGAAGACAAGTGGATATAGCAGTTTGGATCTCACACCTGTATCTCAGCATTCTCTGAATAGAGGGATGAATTTACTTCTCTTTTGCCTGGTGTACAATGAGGAATCATTCTCCACAAACATTCTGCTGACACCTACTTTTAGTATTTTGTCCTTCTGCCACAGTTTTGACAAAATCAAATCTGATGTTGTTAATCTTCACCTAATCCTTGACGGTGGGTTCGGTTCCGAATCCTCGGAACCGACTCGCCCCTTATTTTCCATCTCTCGCTCTTCAAACTCTCGAGCCCGTCTCTACCCATAATGCTCCTCACAGAGATTACCTCAGATCTCATTTTCCACATCACAGACCAGATGTGCCTTCATTATCTCTCGAGCCTTGGCGAATACTTGTGAGTTATAAATATGTATATCTTTCCTAAAAACCTCTTGTAGTTAACTCTACCTACCTTATCTAAACTACCCGCACCTCTTCTGCTGTTTTTTTCTCTTACCGTGAGGAATTTTTCTCCTTACCACCGTCATTGGTATTTCTTCCTCAAAAAAAAAAAAAAAAAAAAAAGAAAAAAAATTCTCTCTCATATCTTTTTCCTACCTTCTAATATGTCTGAGAAGAAACAATCTCCAGTGAAACCTAAGTGCTCTTCAGGTTTCAAGAGATGTACAAAGTGTGAAGGGAGAATGCCCAGTTCTGACGGGCACACCATTTGTGTGTATTGTTTAGGCGAAGTACATTTCCAAGAGAATTGTGCTAGTTGTCACGGGTTTTCTTCCTGTACCTTAATGGAACGAAAAAAATAAGCTTTTGTTGAAAGGCCTGTTAAAATCTGCTTTCGATGAGGCCATTTCTGGATCTAAAGAGAAAACTGTGGAAGCGGGAACTTCTTCCCCCAGTTCAAAAAAAGAGACCTTCTTCGGTTCTGAGTTCTTCAGAATCGATGAGAAAAATTTCTAAAACTTCTTCAGCAGCGAAAAGCTCTTCGGGACCGGGAGAATTACTGGCATCTGTATCACATTATCGCATTTTAATAATATCGAACAGCTACAATATTGAAAATGCTGTTCAGCAACACCCCCCCCGCTAATTATATATACCAACTCCGAGATTGCAATACAGTGAGGAAAGGGCACATTTTTCCGATCTCATAAAAAACATTTCACTGAACAGCATTTTCGACTTTGTAGCTGTTTGACATTTTAAAAATGGAATAATGTGATATAGACCCAAATTATCAGTGCCTAGCAAGACACCTTTGGAACACTCCAATGCCTCGGCCCTGGCTCTGACTGAGCTGTCGGTACCTAAGCCTTCAGATTCATTTACTTCATGAAGGACGTCATATTCTCCTTCTGTGGACCCTTTTAACCACACCCCTTTCATGGAAGTCAGACGGTCCAGATCTCGTTCCACTGTATTGGTGAGGTCTACTAAAAGTTTATCGGAACAGGACATTATGAGGTTAGTGGACCAGCTGCTAGTGGCAAGAGGATTAACTTCGGTTCCAAGCCAATCCGGCATCAAAACTGCTCATTCCATGATGCCTACATACACTCCTTCTCCAACTCTATCACAGCCCTTGGAGTCCTCTGTTCCGACAGTCCCGGCTCTGACTGAGTCTGTTCCAACAGCCTTCCCATCTTCGCTTCTGACTACAGCCTTGAGTTTTTCTGGATCTTCTGCACTGGGGGACGCCCGGAATCGAGATTCAACGGTCAGTTCCGGGATCCATGATATCTTTTTGGCTCCGTCTGAGCCATCCATGCCTCTTGGAGCTTCGGCTCTTGTAGTTCAGACTCAGGCTCCAGGTGCAGTGGCAGTCTCCTCGGTGCGGGGTTTGACCTCGGTTCCGAAGCAGTCCTTTTCGGTTCCGGGCTCCCACCCCTCTATGGAGGGAGGGGGCCTGCCTTCCATATCACGAAGAAGGCAGTTTCCCTTGGGGCTTCTCAGTCGTTGCCTTCCCTGTCTGGGCAAATATCTGCCCCTTCCTTTCAGCCAGAGCTGCCATTGACCTCATTCCCCGGACAGAGGGTGCAAAAGCCCGAGGTAACTCCCACCCTGGTGGTTACCTCTTCAGATACTTCTTCGGAACTTCCACCCGAAATAGTCCCTGTAAAGAGGAAGTGCAAGAGGAAGCGCCTTGACTCCCCAGAGGAGTCTTGCACCAAACATACTGACTTCGATGAAGGCGAAGGTTCCCCAAAGTCACCCCCTGAAGATGTTTCCTTTGAGGACATCCTTGAAATACTGAAGCAGAGGGCTGACTGGTCATCCACACAACCTTCCACAGAAGAGTCTGTATACCTGGAGGCTTTTCGCGCCCAACCCTCCACTTCTTGGATTTTTCCACCCGCTGATGAACTGTTGAAATTGTTCGCTCAGTGGGCTTGAAAGATACCCGACGCCATAGAGCCTATTCGCAAAAGGCCTGATTGTATTTTGTCTGCACCAAAGGATGAACTGCATTGCTCCAAGGGAATCCCTGTTGATGCTGTGGTGGTAGCAGCAGCCACCGAAAAAGAACTCACAGAAGAGAGTCACACTATCCATCCTCCTAACAAGGAGACTAGGACCTTGGATAGATTCGGGAAGCGTGTTTTTGCTTCAACAGCCTTTGCTTTGAACTATATGGCACACTTTACCAGATTACAAAGAGGCTTAATTAACAAACTTTCTAACACTCTGGCAGGAGCAGTAGCTGCAGAGGTTCATGATAAGATCTCCTCCCAGCTTACAACCCCCAAATCCATCTCCAATTCATCCATGAGGCTCATAGCACATGCAGCCGAAGGGACGTCCAGAGCAGCGGGTTCAGGCATAGTCATCAGACGGCATTCCTGGATGCGCTTATGTGACTTCGTGGAGCCATTCAGAGCATCATTCGTCAATGCACCCTTTGACGGATCTACCCTTTTTGGTCCTAAATTTAAGGAAACTCTAGTGAGCATGATGGCAAGACCCTATCTGCCGTGAGCATATGTTTCTCTACCCTTCAGCGACCATACTCAAGGAATCAGAGGAGTGGGAGACTATGGTTCAAGAAATCCAAAGGGCCTTTCTATGACTCACATGGTAAAGATTTCCCCAGTGCAGAGGGGGAAACAATGGACGCCACCACCCTAGGGGCCAGAATGGACCACAAAATCAGGGGCCCTGGGAATCCTTCTTTGGTACTTCCTATCAACATCCCTGAATGGATGCCCAATTGTCTTCCTCTGGTGGCAGTCAGGGGACAATTATCCCTGCACCTACCGCCTGGCAAATAAAAACTCTGGACAAATGGGTGCATGTAGTAATATCAAGAGGCTACCAAATCCCCTTGTCCATGAACCCCAAACCTCAGAAAAAAACTCCCAGATGTTCCACCCAATCAAAGGGAGGCAGCAGCTTTGGAAATCCAAAAGCTGCTAGACAAAAGAGTCATACAAAAAGTCCCACCAGACCAGATAGGATCCGGGGTTTACTCAAGATTCTTTTTAGTGCCCTAAAAAACAGGGGCCTGGAGACCGATTTTGGATCTCAGCCGACTCAACAAATCAGTCAACCAAACCAAATTCCGGATGGTCTCGGTACAAGCCATACTTCCTTTCTTGGAAAAAGGCAACTGGATGTGCTTGGTAGACCTCAAGGATGCTTTATTACCACATAAAAATGGAAAAGGGCACCAGAAGGTTTCTACACTTCTGGCTAGGAGCCAGTCACTGCCAATTCAGAGCACTATCCTTTGGACTCACCACACCCCCCAGGGTGTTTGCCAAATGCCTGACAGTGGTTGCAGCTCATCTCAGACTGCAAGAGTTTTGAGTATTCCAATATCTCGATGACTGGCTCCTCACTGCTACCACCAGGCATCACTTAGAAATAACAAAAGAATATACCATGTCTGTTTGCACATCCGTAGGCATCTCAATAAATCTTGAAAAATCCCAGCTGCAACCCACACAACATCAGCATTTCATAGGGGTGCAACTGAACACTGTCCCAGGAATAACTTCTGTTCCTCCAGAAAGACTGCTAAGCATCAGGGCTCTGGTGAGACAGATTATTCAAAACGACAGAGTCCCAGCAAGATTAATTCTTCAAACCTTGAGTTCAGTGGCTGCCGCAATCACTCTGGTTCTCCTAGCAAGGTTTCACATGTGAATACTACAGTGGTTACTAGCAACATAGTGGTCTCTAGTCTATCAACCAATGTCTTATCAATTTTTAGTAACCAACCTCTGCAAAGAAGACCTCAAATGGTGGCTTAATTCAGATCAGATTCTCCTGGGCCGACCTTTCACTCTACCTCAACCCCAAGCCATAGTGACCACGGTTGCTTCCCAGATTGGGGGGGGGGGGGCACTTTCTGTGAAAGACACTTCAAGGCACATGGCCCCAACTGGATGCCAATCTGCACATCACTGTTCTAGAAATGAGGGCAGTGCTATTAGCGTTGCAAGCATTCCAGGATTCCCTTCCTCTAGGAACAGTTGCAGTTCAAACAGACAACATGTCAGTGGTCTGGTACATCAACAAACAAGGGGGAACCAAATCATATCCACTATGTCGAGAGGCACTCAGTGTGTGGAAATGGGTGATTTCTTCCAACCGTTTTCTCATAGCAACGCACATTCCAGGAAGTTCAAATGTGATAGCAGGCAAATTGAGCAGGACTATTCTCATGCCTCACGAGTGGTCCCTGAATCCAGTAGTGGCGGAAGGGATTTTCCGTGGGCCAACCTTGCTGCGATTTCTTTGCTTCTCCCATGAACAACAAATACAGAAGTTGCTTTGCCCTAATCCCTCCACCGGGAGAGTCACCCAGGGATGCTCTCCTACACAATTAGCCTCCCAGTCTATTATATGCCTTTCCCCCAATTCCATTAATCTCTCAGTTTCTGAAGAAAGCAAAAAGGGCAAAGAATACCATAATCCTCATTGCCCCATTCTGGCTTGACAAGTCTGGTTTCCCTTCCTTTGGCCTCATCTGCTACAGAAACCATGGACTCTGGACCAGTTCCAGACCTGCTAACTCACCAAGAAGGCATGGTTCACCCAAACTTGCAGCACCTCAAACTAAAGGTGTGGTTCCTGCAATTCCCATGCTTGGCAGGCAAGCCCCTCTGTCATCACCCATTCAATGTATTATTATTGCACATCACAAACCTACAACTAAAAAACTTTACCTGAGCAAATGGAGAAGATTTACCATATGGGCTTTAAATAAGGAACTTGATCCCTTTAATGCCCCAATTGAATACATATTGGACTTCTTGAATACTCTCTTTGAGTCTGGTTCCTCTACTTCAACTGTAAAAGTTCGGTTGGCGACAATCTCTAATTTTTATACTGGACAACAATGACTCTTCAGTAATGTCCCATAAGCTTTCCAGAGCCTTCCTGAAAGGGTTGTCCTTGCTAAGACCCCCTTGTAAAGATCCAGTTCCTCCATGGGATTTGACTACTGTCCTACAAGCATTAACTCAAAGCCCCTTTGAACCAGCTGATTCTTGTCAATTAAAATTTTTGACTTGGAAGACTTTATTTCTAGTAGCCATCACTTCTGCAAGGAGAGTCTCTGAGTTACAGGCTCTATCATGCAAATCTCCCTATTTAATTTTTCATAAAGACAGGGTTCAACTAAGAACAAATCTCTCTTTTCTTCCAAAAGTAGTTACTGAATCCAATATCAGCCAGACCATATTTTTACCAACTTTTTTCCCTAATTTTACCAACAAAGGAGAACACTCTGCATTTGCTAGATGTTCATAGAGAGCTGCACTTTTATCTCCACAAAACTAAGGAATTCCGTAAATCTGACCAATTATTTGTGGCCTTCTGTTCCTTAAAAATGGGTTGTGCAGTCTCCAAAGTTACCTTGGTTAAGTGGTTGAGAGTCTGTATTTCTTTCACCTAGCAATCTCAAGGACTTCAACTTCACAAAACAGTTAAAGCTCATTCTACGAGGGCAGTTGCCACTTCAGCAGTTTTTCATGCAAGAGCTTCTCTAGACATTTGTGCAGCAGCTACTTGGTCCTCTCACCATACCTTCATTGCACATTACAAACTAGATCAAATCTGGAGAGGTCACACATCCTTTGGCTCTATGCTTGCTTCAGAATTTTCTTCCGTGAGACCTCCCAAGATAGATAAGTTGCTGGGGATTGTATTCCACCATCAAGGATTAGGTGACTGTTAACATCAGATAAAGAAGTTATGTCTTACCATAACATTCCATCTGTGTTGTTCATCTTCACCAATCCTTGACAATACCCTCCCACCAACCCCCATCCTAAATTTTTTAGTAGGCCTCACCAATTCTGATCCATTTTCTCATCAGGAATCCATAGATGGCATTGTCTTCTTTGTATATATCTCTATATGTATATATGTATGATATTGTAAAATTTGGCTATATTCTGCTGTCTAGCAAACACGATCTGAGGTAATCTCTGTGAGGAGCATTATAGGTAGAACTGGGCTCGAGAGTTTGGAGAGTGCGAGCTGGAAAATAATGGGTGAATCGGTTCTGAAGGTTCGGAACCAAACCCACTGTCAAGGATTGGTGAAGATGAACAACACAGATGAAATATTATGGTAGGATTGGATCCTTACAGTTAAAGGTCTGGGTTGCTTTCTTATCGCTAGATTTAGAGCATACACACGATGTGCCCGTTCAGCTAATAAATCCTGCTCTGAAATACCAGTCCATCTATTTATTTGTGCTTTCATAAATTTAATGCAGTCTGTTCCTTCCAACTTTTCTGGTATAGCTGAAAATCTCAAGTTTTCCATATGTGCTCTGTCCTCTAATTCTGTTATTTTTTGAAACATCTGTTCCTCAGCAGTCTCATAATCAGCCATCCTTTCTTCATTTCAGTCTCTGACTTTTTCAGCTTTATCATCTCATCTGAATATGTGTTTAAAGCTTCTTCCATTTGTTCCAGCTTTTTGTTGTTTGTGTTAATATACTCTGTCAGTGTTTTGTTTGTTTTAACCAGGTCTGTATGCAGTTGTTTTATATCATCCTGTAGGTTATTGGAAGTCATGTCTGAAAGTTGCATTACTTTTTGCTGAACAGCTGCAGAACTCTCCCTAGTCCGTGTTTCTTCCTCACTTTTTGTAGCTGATTTTTTTTCAGGTCTTCTGTATTTCTTTATTCTTGGCATCCAGGTAGTGTACTTACTAGCCAGTTACTGAAATTCACCTATAAACACAAGTCTACTGGCCTTCTCTGCTAAGTGTCTGTTTTCACACTGGGAGAGCTAAAAACAAGCTGTTACCCAGTGTGCAGCCATGTTGGAACCAGTACGTTTGGCATATTGGTGCTTTAAGACTTGACCTTCTGACACCCTCCTGTTTGGCCTTCCTTTGAGTTCTTTCTCGTAAGAGGATTAATCTTTTACAATTCTTTACCACGATTGTGACTGGAAGATGGTGTTTTATTTTTATGTTATTTATTTGTTCTTTGTTGACAGGGTTAATCCCTCTATGCTAGCAGCCTCTTTTCAGTGGGAGATGTGAGGTGGTATTTATAATTCTAGAAGAAATTTGGCCAGAGCAGCAGGGAATTTCACCTGCTCTATTCAGTAGGTCCCATGGGATCTTTTACATCCACTTGAGCTACCATGAACTCAAGTAGATGGGACCTTGGTTTAACATCTCATTGGAAGAATGGTATACTCAAGAGTGCAGACCCTGACCCCCCAAATCCCCAGCTGTAATGTAGTGTCAACAATTGGAAAATATATCCAATCCCCCAGAGCAGGAGTAGAACCCACAGCCTTATGGGTTTCCAGTACCAAAGGTAGGCATGCTTCCTGTTGTGCCGTTAACACATAAAGGTTAAAGATAAGTAACACAGAGACTGTGATGTCTTTTTTGCTTTGAATGTGGTATCATGCATGTATATATGCCTTTAAGTGCAGCAACAAAAGAAATTCAAAATTGTCTCAAGCTAGGATTATCAGGTCAAGAAGTCCAAATAGCTACCTGCTACAGATGGCCTCTTTGTTAATTAACAGATACGGTGAGCATGAATCTGTTCTCTGCAAAGATAAAACCTGAATGAACTCTGTCATTTTGCTTCTCTATACTTTGTGAATGTGATTATTTGCAAACCTTCTGAAGTCTTTGTTGATACTACCTGCCTATATATTTCAAAGCCATTCTGTAGGGAATAACTGAATGCTGTATCCACACTGCTCTGAATAATTCACTTAGTTTGTTAAACCGTCATTGTTAAGTCACCCCTTATCAAAATGAAAAGGATGAGAATTATAGGCCCTCATAAGTTAGAAAGCTGTGATTTTTAAATGCCCAATTTTCAGAGGGTTTGGGCTTTACCACAGCCCCCCCCCCCCCAACACACACCCATTTTTAAGGTTACTGCACCTTGAGATAAGTTGAAATTACACAAAGCATTCTAACTTTTGAATTTATGAGAATTCACATTTATTTTCTTCAGTTTTAAAGAGGAGCCTATGTAACTTTGTTTCTGTGCTGCCATTGATCTCTGCTTGGAGGAGAAGAGAACTATCTCACCAATGTTTTAATGTATTTGTTTAAAATATTTATGATAACTATGTTCATTGAATATATGTAATAAATTTAGTACAGTGTGTGATTGCAAATCATATTGTAACAGCAGTTATGTTAGAATATTCACAGTACTTCAAGTAAAATGCATGGTTGCAAGATCCACTAGTAGTTACATAAAAATATGTGCTTTTTTCCCCTTAGCCTCTGGAAACCAAACTAATTTCTGAAACCTCTGCTCTTACAAAGCCAGAAGTAGTAGCCAAATGTATAGTAAAAGATGCTGTGGTAAGTAACCTAGATACTTTAGCTACTTCAAGTGTACATTTTTCTGTATATTCACATTACTGGCATTTCCACAGAATTGTGATATAGCTGGGTTCAGTTTCACAAACCTGCATGACAGATGCAAACAGCTAGGAGCCAGTAAGCCCACAATCACATTCTTTTAAATTATGGCAGCAAGCGAAAAGGGCAACATCTTGTGACATTCTACGTACACGTCTAGCTTTATTCTAGGAAACTTAGACACACTGCATAATACATCACTTCCCTCCCTTTAAAATAAACACTTGTCATTTTTACTAAAACTGTTTGCTGCTTTACTTTATACTGTTTCAGGGGCATCACACGATATGTAAATGTTAAAATGCTATGAATAATTTGCAACAAGTGGGTATGAGCTATGCGTCAGCCTTTTGCTGTCATATGTTACTAAGTCATTCCTTCAGGGTGACATTTTTATTTATCTACCACATTTTAATACTTAAAACTCATTAGCAAAAGGTGAGCATATAGTAAGTACAACAGTTATATAGAGTAAGGTCAGATGTTATCATCGGGTGCTACTACCTTCCATTCCTGTACCTGAGTTATTGGCAAATCCAGTGTAACAGTCAGAGTAAGTGACCATCTCAGAAACAGTCTCTCTCTCTTTTTCTTTTGCAATTGCAACATTTCACAGGTAGAACTGTCCATTATGGTAGTCTTTCAAGCATGTCATTATTCTGAGGTAAGAATAACCCAGAAGCCTTTGGTTGTATCTTAAGTCTTTAGACCCTCTTTTCATGTCAGCGTTGTAGGACCTCAGGACTGCCAAGATGGCTGCACACTGATCAACAGCTTAATTTCACTTCTCCTCAGTGTGAAAACAGAAACTGAGCAAAAAAGACTGTGAAATTGATAAAGTGGGTAAAATTTGGTTACTAGCTATTGGATACAATCTTTGGATGCCAGCAAAGAAGAAAATTGGAGAACCTGAAGGAAAATCAACCAGGAAAGATGTAAAGAAAACACTGCCTGGGAAGAAGAATCCTGCAGCTGTTCAGCAAAAAGCAATTCGAGCTTTAACTTTGATACAAGACATGGCTTTCAGTAATTCAGAGGAAAAAATAAATGTACTCCGATGTGATTTAAATAAATATTGAAAGAGTATCTTATTCTTCTATCGGCTTTTCCCAGTTAGGGGTCACCACAGTGGAACTCTGGTCCGCTAATGATTGGCAGTAGATTTTTACGGTGCCGAGGTGCCAGCTCGACGCCCAGCCTTCAACGAAGGCACACCCTACGCATGTTTTTCGAACGCCACTCGACCGAGGGGAGGACATGCAGACTCCACACAGAAGGCGCTCCAGCCGAGAATAGAACGGGAGAACCTCTTGCTGTGAGGCGACAACGGTACTGCTGCACCAAGGCACCAAATTCAGATTACTGTTTCCCCAATCCTATGATTTTAAGACATCCTCTTTATACAAACCCTACACAAATACAGCCCTTCGCAATACAGAGTGGGCTATCAGTGCAGTTGTGAGAGGTAAAATAATCATTTATAAAGTTTCTTTCTGACTTCACTCTCGTGTTTTCCATCATTAAGTGACATTAACATCACTAAAGAAGCAGACGCATTTCTGCACATTTCTGCAATCAAGGTTCAAGCTTCAACAACAGTGTAAGCAACAGGCTCAGTTAAAATTCTTTAAACATGGGCTTTACGGACTGCTCTACTACCTCTAGACTCCACAAGGAACCAACCTATTAAGTACAACTCAAAGTTTAACTCCATGATCACTTTTTGTCAAAGGAAATCACTTCTGGTGCATTGTTTTAACTATACACAAGCAATAATTCCCTTCTTTGGGGAGATTTCTGCCTTCCTTTATTTTGTGTGATCATGGAGTTAATGTAAAGTTTCAGGGGTGTGGGGTGCTTTTCTAGTGCAAAAAAATGCTTACAGATAATGTTTTAGTCTCTCTGGAGTTGCTCCTTCAAGCAACTGTAAGTCGACTCATAGAAATAAATCTAGTTGGTTGTATTCAAAAAGTCTATAATTTATTTCAAAGATAAATGCACTGCTTAAAAATGGCCATTGTGGTGCAAACTGATTTACCTCAGCTTGTCTTTTATCTATCCTGCATTGCCAACTTCACAAAAGACAACATGCATGGTAGTAGGTAGATGTAGTTAAACAGAGCTACAGGGCAACTTGAAGAGTATGAGCTTCTCTACGGAGGGAAGACACACTCTTACCAGAAAGGCTCATCCAGACTCTGCTACACTTTGCTGTGAAGGAAAGGTTAGTTTGCTTTTATTTTTTGAATTACTGCATTGCCTTTCTATATTTTGAATACTGTAGTTTGTTTTCTTTACCTTGTGTTTTGCTTGCATTCTGTTTTAACAGCATGTTAAAACTTCAAAAGAGACCACAGCTCTCTCTGTTCTGAGTCAGGCAGAAGTTTTCCGCCCTCCCACCCATTTAAGTTGTCTTGTTAAATACCACTGTCTTTCTAGTTGCCCGCTTCTTATGTTAATCTGACCATATATCTCATTTCTCTCTACTTTCACTGGCTTATGTGAGTAATCACAAAATCATCATTTTTGAAATCCCACCCCTTCAATTATTTAAATTTATTGGCCATCCTACAGTATTTCATAGTACCAAAATACAAAAGTGACCACCCCTTTCAATCCATCTTGCTGTTTTAAAAATAGTAACTCTCCACTAAACCTTAACTTTTTAAACAGGTAAAACTCAAGTTACCTACTTTCACACCTAACTTCTCTAGTGCACACTGCAGAGTGCATTCTATTCAATCTTACCTTTAAACATCCCTGTGACTAGCACTTTCTCTAATACCTGCTGGAAAGCACTAGGAAGCCTTAAACTCATACAAACACTGAACTCTCCTTGTTAACAAGGAGAAATTAATAGTAGGCACTAAACAGCCTATAATTGCAAAGTACCTTGCTAAGGAAACAGCTCCTATACTTTACAAAGAAAAAAAAAAAGCCCCAAACCAGGCATGTCCAAGGGTCAGCTTCCGGTGATTTCTCCTGTCCACTGGTGAATCTGGGCATACTGGGGCAATGCAGCAATTGCCTCATGTACACAGACAACCCTCTCCTCCTACCACCCAACACTACAACCTGTGAGAGATGCACTTACATAGCCAAAATGGAAGCAAAGCTCTCTCCACCCAAGATTGTGCTAAACAGTCAAGAGGAGAAGGTTAACACCCACACTACACCTCAAGCAACACATAGCCCTTCTAAACCCGCACCACCAACACCCACATATAGCAACACTAAATCCACATATGCAGAGGCCCTTAACTGTAACCTGCCCAAGCAACAAAGACCTCTGAAGCTGAAACGCAAACAAACACCAATCACAACCAATGTGTCACATAGTTCACAACACCAGTGTGCCACCCAGCAACAGCCCCTAAGGCAAGACAATGTACCTAACACTTTAGTCATAGGTGACTCTATAGTCCGGCACACTGATGTCCCTCTCACCAGGTTGAATAAGGAGAAAATTACAGTCAGCTGCCTGTCGGGTGCCAGGATCCGCCACATAACGCATGCACTCAAGTCACTCCACAACAAGTACAAATATGACTCTGTCATTGTCCATGTTGGAGTGAATGACTTGAGACGTACCTCCCTGGACTACATGAAAAGAGACATGGAAGAGCTCTCGGATCATGTGGCCCAGGCAGGTATGACCCTAGCCCTGTGTAGCATCCTGCCTTCGCCCAGAATGATACCACAATAAGGATAAAATGATTGACTTCAACAATTGGCTAAGCTTATGGTGTCATTCAAAGGGGATCCAGTATCTGTCTGCCTGAGATGACATGATTGACAGACCACGATGCTTTGCCAGAGATGGTCTGCACCTGTCGCCCCTGGGATGCAGGTTACTGGCTAAGGCTCTTGCCACCCCTATAGTGCCTTTTTTAGGCAAACTTCAAAGGACAAAACCACCACCGTAACAGATACAAGCATGCAAAATCTGAAGGTAATGCTACTCAATGCTAGAAGTCTAAACCTCAAAATGCACTCTCTCGAGGCACTCCTAAAAATGGAGAACATCGATATCTGTGCAGTAACTGAGACCTGGTTCAAGGCTCCAGAGAGCACCCCTGCAATACCAGGCTACAACTCTTACCACACTTTTCGGCCACCAAACCAGGACCGAAACACTAAAGGTGGAGGAGTGTCAATATTCACCAAGGATATTCACACCACCAGGCTAGTTGGCCAACACAATGTGTCTGAAATTCTCCAAGTGCAACTAACACTGGGTAAGACTGCAATCCAAATTGTAGCTTGCTACAGATCTCCATCCATACCCCAAGATTCTCACTACACCTTTCTAAACATACTGGAAAATATTAAGATAGAACCAAACACCCTAATACTGGGTGATTTTAACTACCCTGCCATTAACTGGGAAAACTACTCATGTCCCAACACCTTTGCAACGGTTCTTGGAATTCATAAATTCCAATGCCCTGGATCAACTAATCCATAGTCCCACCAGGGCTCCAGTATCCTAGACCTGGTCATTACCAACATGGGAAATCAATGCTCCATACCTATGGTCACCCCCTCGTTGGTCAGGTCTGACCATAAGCTAATCACCCTTAACATCCACATCCCACCCCACCCCCAGTAAAGAAACCACCTATAAAAAATTCTCCTAAGCCAACTTCATGCTACTCAAGTCAGAAGTGACAAACTTCATGACACCCATGCAGACGGGAACTGAAAGTTCAACTGCTGAATCCTACACTAAGGCACTGTACGAGCACATCCACTCATGCATGAATCGTGCCATCCCAAATAGAACCAAAATGATCTCATCCAAAAAAAGGAAGCCAATCTGGTGGTCCCCTGCCATAAACAAACTTTACAACAAAAAGAAGAAACTTTTGCAGAAAAGAGGAAAATCCCAGGATGCAAAAAACTCCCTTACTAGCCTCAGTAAGAAACTGAGATGCCTCATAAAATCCTCCAAAGCTAGTTACGAAAATAAAATTGCCAAAGATTCCAAAGACAACCACAAAGCATTCTATAACTATGTCAAGAATCTAAATGGCAATGCTCAGATCTGCTCCGAGCTAAAACAGAATGGCATTAAATATACTGATCCGAAGGATATTGCCAATATCCTGGCAGATCGATTCAGTGCCAACTTCACCCCCTCTCACCCCTAAATGGCCCATCTCAATACCGGAAGATTGCCAAATTCCAGTAATAACGGCCACACAGGTACAAAACTCACTCTCTAAAGCCAAGAATACAGCATCCATGGGACCAGATGACATCCCGGCTGTGTACTACATGAACTACAATATGAACTGGCACCTCACCTAAGTGTCATGTTTAATCATAGCCTCACCTCAGGTTTCATGCCCACTGAGTGGCGCAGAGCTACAGTTATCCCAATCCACAAGGGGGGATCCACCTTGGATCCCGGAAACTACTGTCCCATCAGTCTGACAAGCCTTATCTGCAAGGCCATGGAGCGTATTATCATGGAACTTATAAACAAAGACATTGGCAACCTTCAAACACTGGACCCCACCCAGTTTGGGTTTGTGAAGGGCCGATCTTGTCTCCTGAACCTGATTGACTTCTTTGAATCAGTCTCCAGAGCCATGGACAAGGGTAAGGTGATCCACAGAGCCTATCTAGACCTTGCCAAGGCCTTTGACACCATCCCCCACTCTGGAATCATAGATAAACATACTAAGTTGGGCATTAATCCCTATGTCACCCAATGGGTTGCTAAATGTCTTACTGATAGAACCCACACTGTAAAAGTAGCTGACTCCAAATCCAGCTCCAGACAAGTGGAGTACCTCAGGGTTCAGTCCTGGGGCCGCTCTTGTTTGGCATCTACTTCTCTGAAGTACAGGGCAACACTAAGGGATTCTGGCTAACAAAGTTTGCAGATGACTGCAAACTGGGAGCCATTATTGAATCCCCAAATGATGTGGATACTCTACAAAAGGGCCTTACAGAAACAGATGCTTGGTGCCAGAGCCATGGGCTCAAGCTCATTGCCAAGAAATGTATTGTTATCCCCTTTGGGAAAAAACATGTATCCATGAATTACCATATAGGTGGCAGTACACTAAACACAGAAAGTGTGATAAGAGACTTAGGGACACAGGTGGACAGTGGTCTCACATTCGATAACCACATCGCCAGAACAGTCAGGAAATCCTTCTATGTGGCACACCTCATCACGAAGGGTTTTCATCCAGAAAAAAGGAGGTCATTGTCCCACTGTACTCATCCCTCATTAGACCCATTATAGAATACAACGCCCCATTTGGTATGTACCTCTCAAGACATCTGCAACAACTGGAAAGGCCTCAGAAATACCTCACTAAAAGAATCACAGGCCTAAAGCAGATGCCCTACGCTGACTGCCTTAAAAAACTCCAGCTATACTCTGTCGCATATCGTCTACTCAGAGGCGATCTCTGCTTAACATACAAGGCCATGTCAAACCCAGAGCTGTTGGACATGCTACACTTAAAGAAATCCCAATTCCTCAGAGCTACACGCTCCAGGGATCTAAACCTTGTCATCACAATAAACAAAACATGCTGGAGGGATAGGTTCCTGACCCATAGACTCCCCAGACTCTGGAATAGATTGCCCATACATGTCAAGCAGAGTGCCTCTTTGGACCTCTTCAAGAGGAACCTTGACGATTGGATGGGAGAAAGGAAATTCACCCCAGGGATCACGTCAGGGACAGGGGTCCAGGAAAGTAAATAATGTGGGAAGAAATAGCCAGGGAATTGTTATGGCTAGGCTTGTATAGGCCCTAGGGCTGATAGCCTAGTACTAACCTATGAACCTACATAAAAATACAACTCAGCCCAGCACAAAAGGGTGGGACTTAACTTGTAAACTAAGAAAGGCACATACCTCTCAACCTTGTAACATAATACTGAAAGAGTATATCAACTTAAAAATCAAAAGGCTGGAAAAAATAGAAGAAGCTGTTACTGGTTCTTCAGATGAACTGATAAAACTGCAAAAATCGGGGTTGAAACAAAGAAAAGGCAGGCTGAGACTTCTCAAGAAGAGCTATTTCACATAATATTAGAGTTATAAGACCGCATGCAGAGAAGATGTGAGATTTTCTGCTATACCAGAGAAACTGGAAGAAACAGATTGTACTAATTCATGAAAGCACAAATAAGCAACTGGACTGGTGTTCCACAGCAGGATTTGTTAACTGAAAAAACACCAAGTGTGCTCCAAACCTGGCTATGAGAAAGCAGCCAAGAGTGAGATAAAATGAAAATGGGGTTTAAAAATAGGGTAGAAATAAGAGAACAAGGATATGGTTAAGATATAAGAATTATTTAGAGGGGTGACAAAGGTTACAGTCTTGCAGAACAAGAAGCACAGCAATTGCAAAGTACTAAAGAGGAAATAAGGGAGTATTTATGTAATATGCATGAGTTTAGAAAAATTGCTGTTAAGCAACTATTTTTTTCATAACCGCTCTACAGCACAAAAACTTTCAGTGCAGTGACTAAGGCAACAGAAAATAGGAAAGGTTTTCGTCAAACGTAGGGAGCATGTGACAAGAAAAAATGTCTAGAGATCCTATCGAAGTATTGACGAT
The DNA here is from genome assembly GCF_019279795.1 of Protopterus annectens. NCBI lineage: Eukaryota > Metazoa > Chordata > Ceratodontiformes > Protopteridae > Protopterus > Protopterus annectens. The sequence goes on from NC_056731.1 coordinate 928,591,710, forward strand.
ATTTTGAAAATGTGGTGAAAATGTGTATAAAGCAGAGGAATGTGAAAGTCAAGAAAGAGTATAAATTGAAATATTTATGGAACACTTAATGATGCCAAGGTTAGAGGAAGATGAGGCTCAACAACTAATAGTTAAGATAGCAGGAATTGAGATAAAAATGGTAATGTATAATCAATCTGTAGTGAAGTCTCTAGGAATAGATGATATTTTGTGTACATTTTGAAGTTAGGAGGGAAGAAAGTGATGAAGATCTGGAAGATTGTGTAAGGGTATTATAAAAGGAGGAGAAGCACCAGCATCTTAGAAGAAATATGTGGTGGCTGCATTACCTAAAAAGGGTAAAGACCCATCAAACCTGGCTTCAAATTGACCCATTTAAATTTTAACCATAATTATAAAGTGTTTGTCAATACTAGTGTAAGGGATAGCAAAGGTGTTCTCAAAATGGATAGATTTGGATTAGTGTGGTTTTGTGGGGGAGCAGCAAACAATTGATAACATTAATGGAACAATGGTGATACAGAGGCGAAGCTTAATGTAAGAAAATATCCCTGTTGTTAGGTCTTGATTCAGAAAAGACATTTGACAGAATAAGCTGGGATTTTTATGAGTATGGCAATGGAAGCATTTGCATTTGTTGATAGAATAATAAGGTTAATACGGACAATATATGAAGAATTGGAGACAAGAATTCAAGTGAGAGGGTTCCTCTCCATAGTCAGTTGTGCTTGAACAGAGGAACTAGGCAAGGATGTTGTCTTTCGTCTTTATTTGCTTTATGTATTTGGAGTCATTGGCAATGAAAATAAGGGACTTGGGATATAATCAGTATAGTAATCAAGAAAAGCTGTCTTTGTTATTTTGTACTTGATATGTCCAGAAAATGACATCTTGGTGTTATGGAGCATTTTGAGAGACTTCCAAACCTTTTTGGGATATAACATTAAGGTAAAACAAGGGTTACAGTAATAAATTATGTACCCACTCACAAACTGGTACAACAGAACCCATATTTATGGAGACACGATAGGATGAAGTATTCAGGAGTATGGATTAAAAAGACTTCCATTGTGGCAGCTAAGAATGTGCAGTAAAAGAATAAACAAAAGGTAATAGAAAAACTGAGAAACTGAAAGCTCTTGTTTATGGATAACAGTAGACAAGCAGTAAAAATATTTTTAGTCTCTTTAGTTTTATTTACAGGGGAGTGTTTTTATCAACCAGAGAAGCTGAGGACAATAATTAATACAGAGTTGAAGGAGTTCATCTGGGAGGGGAAGAGGACAAATCTTAAGTGGGATAAACTGATCCTTGTAATAGAACAAGGTGGTTTAGGATTATCTGATTTGAAGGGATATTTTAGTGTTACATAGTTAAGGCTGATATAGATAACACAAGCAGAAGGTTAAAATTCAAAGTGGAAAGGAATGATGAAGAAGCTGGAGAAGGGAGTTGGAGTTCAAGAAGCAAGGAGAGTGTGTGCTTTTGGATGCTGATACTTAAGGAGAATAATCATACAGAATATTATATTCATAAAGTTGCAGAAAGTATTCTAAGAAGTAAGCCAACACAAGAATGGAGAAAGAAGATTTTACCAGTAGAGATGACTGCAAGTAATGGAACAGAAACTATGCAAGAGAGAGGCTGGAATTTACTTGAGAAAAGTGACAATGGAGTTAATGTATTGGGAGCATACAACTTGAGATGGAAAGGTAATGCAGTGGGATGAGGCCAAGAGAAAGTCTGGACTGCAGGTTAGAAACTGCCTTCCCTACCTTGGATTGATATTAGAATATAGGCAAATAGAAAAGGGATAAGGGGAGTCCTAAGTGAAAGGCCTGATCTGTTAAGAGTTTTTAGTTGAATCTAGAACAGAAGTTGCTGTTAAAGGGTAATTAGTAGGACATATTTAATATTGCATGATAACTACAATAATCAAAGTTGGATAGAAAAGATTGGAAAGAAAGCCTGGAACATCAATTTACATGAAAGTAATGGGAGGACATGTATGTAGCTCCCAAGTACAAAATGAAGTCCAGAAGGTTTAGGATTTTTGTTTGAAAGTGTTTGTATAGAAATTTTTATACCCCAAGCAGACTTCAAATAATTTTTCCACAGGTAGAATGCAAATATTGGGGGAGTGATGGGAAGAAGGTAACTGGGAACATGTTTTTGGGAGTGTGATGAGTTGGAATATTAAAAAAAAATGTGTGCAAAGTACTCTGTCAGAAATACTGGTGGTCCAAATGGCTATAACTAAGGAAATCATTTTTTAAGCCTGTATAATCATCTTAATTGCCTAGACATAGTAATGCTTTATTAAGTTTAATTATTTTGGCTGCCAAAAACACAATTGCTGGAAAATGGCAATCAGAATTTAAACCTACTTTATTTGTAGGATTGGATATTGTAAAACAGATAAAACAAATGGAAGAGGGATCTTTAGAAAAGGAAAGGAGCAAATTACATAGAAGTAAGTGGAATTTGTGAGAATAATACACGCAGGATGATGAGGAGGACGAGTGAAGTTTAAGGGAAGGCTCAAATTGAGCAATTTATGTAATGCTGGAGTGAAAGCGTTGTTATAATGAAAGAAAATATGTGTAATGTAATGTATAATGTACTTAAATATAAACATTTTAATGAGGTTTGCTTTCTTTTTTAGTAATATGTCTGCATGTCGTAAGTGATGCTTAATAAACATGTTTAAAAGAACATTGTAAGATCTCTTCGTATTTGTGCTTTGTGTTGTTCCTAGTGTTTGCCTGCGGAATTCTGAATTCTCAGTACCTCTATAGACTTCAGTGCACATGCTGTCTTAGTGTCATAGTATAGCTTATTTTTACTGCACTTTCTCCCAGCTAGTTGCATATTTTGCATTTTCTCCATTTGAAGTAGAACAGATGAAGTGGCAACTTTATTTTCTTCCCATCAACAGTTGAAAAGGTGGCAGCCCTTATAGTTGCAGTGAAGTGTTTCTGTACTGAAGCAATAGACAAGTCTTGTTTAGTAGCAGCATCACACTTCTTTATAGCTTGACACTTTCGACCTCCACATTAAACTGAGGATATCTAGGTAAAAAGGTAATATGTTGCAACTCCAAGTGGCAAAGTATGTTACCTTTTTCTGTTAAATGCACAAAAGCCTGACTATGGACCTTTGCCAGAGTTGAGAATATCAAAGATGCCACAAGGTGAACAAGTTGTTGTTTGTCTTTCAGCTTTTTCCCGGTAAGGGGTCACCACAGCGGAACTCCGGTCCGATAATGATTGGCAGTAGATTTTTACGAAATGCCGAGGTGCCAGCTCGACACCCAACCTTCAATGAAGGCACGCCCATTCACGCACGCATGTCTTTCGAACGCTACCCAACCGCGGGGAGGACATGCAGACTCCACACAGAAGGCACTCCCAAGCCAAGCCGGGAATCGAACGGGAGAACCTCGTGCTGTGAGGTAACAACGCTAACGCCGTACCACCACGGCAATCACAAAGTGAGCAAGTATATTTCATTAATGTAATGACTGGTCGTGAAGTTGTCCTCTGAGCTGGTGACATAAGATCTTTTGATAATAGTTAATGTAGTTGAGATACTCTCTGTTCCTAAACTGAAACAAATCGGCAGATACTTTACTCCATTGTCTTTTAGGTATTATGTCATTTTGTTGCTTTTATAAAAAAGATTGCAGATCTCACATTTTTTACCATAATTAGTCTTTGACAGTACATACTTTGCCACTGTGGACTGTATCATGTCCTTTCTTTGCACCTACTAGTGTCCAAATACATGTCATAGATTTTTTTCCAGCATTTGATTCATAGTTGGTTTGACACAGTTTGTTTGACATAAAGAGTTGTCCTTGTGACTCTTTTTTTTTTATCACAGATAAATCGTTGCTCTAGGTTTGCTACTTTGTTTTCATCTGGTCATCTTGTCAGCTCCATATTTTTAAATATATGTAATTGTGTGTCTTCGTCAGTATGATAGTCAAAGTTCTGTAATTTCTTATCTGAGTATATAGGGAAAAGATGACATGACTTTTGATTCGAATTGCACAAAGTTTCCTTGCGAATTGAGGTCTTGATAATGCAGGGTGATATACAACAGTTGGGTGAAATAATTGAAATAACAGTAACATCCTCTGCAGCTATGCTTTGTGTTGAGGTTTTCAAAATAATGATGTTCAGTGGCATGTGGTCATATTCCACAGTGACTTGCAGGCCAGAAACACATTCATATTATCATATCCGTACACTGTAACCAGCATTTTCCTTTTGGTTTGAGTATAGTGGGTTTGTGCATCAGCCATAGTTCTAAAGCCATAAATGGCAGTTTGTATTCCTTGCAAAAGCACCACTCCAGTGGCGGTCTTAATGGTGTCAGCCTGCAGCACTGTTGGCTTGGTTGAATCGTAGCATCTCAGTGTCAGATATTGGCACTGTTTTTTGCTTCTGAAAAACGTGTGTTGCAGTCATTGGCAGTGTGCAAGAATGTTCTTAGTGAGACTGGCACTTCAAACAGATTTGGGATGGATTTGGATAGGATTGAGACATACCCAGGAATCTCATTAAAAATATCTACAGGAATGGAGGTCCATCTGAACTACTTCCCTTTCTTTTTCAGGATTTAGATGAACTCCTTAGTTAGTTAACACATGTACCATGTATATCATGTTACTTATGTATTAACTGGTCCATATAAATACTTCTGGAGCTGAAGAAATTCTAAATTACATTCAGAGAAGTCTGTGCCTCCCTAATTGAGGTATTGGAAGCTCATAACCTTGAGTTGTCTGGGTCCAACTTGATCTGCCAGAAGCCCCGATGGGCATTTTCCTTTAAAAGTAGTTTACTCTCTGTGTCATAGAAACCACTTCCTTTACAGCTTTCATAGGTCTGTGTTCCCTCAGAGTTCCTTTATTCAAGTCCTGTGAGTCTATTCATATTCAAATTGTGTCAGGTCTGGCTGTAGTCACTGTGCTTTTGATATGTGGGGGTAAGTCCAGTTTGTTTTTCAGTGACTGTCAGCTGCTTCAGCCATTTTAATTCCCTTATAATTCTTTGGCTTAGTGACATTGGCAATTTATTGGTGCACAGGTTACCAGCATTACTTCAAAGTTTATTTTAATGTTCTATTGCCCTGGTATACATACCAAGTCAGTGAACAAATGAAACATATTGCCCAGAAATATCAAAGTCAACTTTAAAATATATGATTTTATTTGCATTTGTGATCTTGCATCACTGGACTTTGCTTATTAAAATGTATTGCACGAAGCTGTAAAGCTTCTGTTCAGGAGTCTGCAAATTAATGCCTCTGTGACATTATGAATCATTTACTTCACAAATATGTCAAACACTAACATGTCTTTCCATGTCAGTATTGCAGTATTCTTTACAAAAGGATCCCCTGCCAAGGGTTGCCACAACATCCAGTGAGTATATCAAAGCCTTAGATTTTATAGATGTTGTGTGTCTTAAGTACGTTCCCTGCTGAAGGTCTAGGACATAAAGGTGACACGGCTGTACATACCTCAGCACTTTTTTGTTGCCAGTTGGAACAGCATCATTGATCATCAGTATGAACACTCCTTCCTCAGTGCCTTCCTTTTCCCAAGTTTTTTGTTGAGCTTTTGTATTCTCCCATTTGTAAAGAATACCTCAACAGTGATATGGAAGGACATAGTACAGTTGTGTAAAATCTTACCATAACAGAAGATGTCCTTCTCTTCACCATTGCAGTATCTGCTCCCTCCCTCCTCCTTTCCCTTCTGCTCTGCTGTTTTCCATCTGTCTTCCTGGCCTGGAATTCTTTTCTTTTTTTCTCCTTTTTGATGCACATGTTTCTCCTAGTTCCTAGGAATACTTGTTCCTTCTGGGGCTTTTCAGATGTTCATCATGTTTCATTGTTGCAGTCATTACTCTTGGGTTATCCTGCTGGCAGGCTACCCGTGGTCAGCCAGAATTCCAAAGTCTAGGTCCGGCGCCGGTTGCTGTCACCTCCTCCCTGACGTCAGTGCGCCAGGGGTATAAAAGATGCAGCCGACGCCATTTTCTTCAGTCTTTCTTGCCGCACGGTGCCCGAAGCAAAAGCAGTTCGCAAGTGCCGGTCGGCCGACTCCTGATATTTTCAAATCTGAATTTCAGAACTGAAATCTACATTAAAGCTAAGTACCCGTTGGGGAAACTTTCTTCTTGCTCCAGACCGATGTCAGAAAAAGTTAACAATTGTATTTCTTGTGGGGAAGCAAATACCTCATAAGGATTTTCACTCTTACTGTATTCCTTGCCTAGGCCCTGATCACAACGTTGCTAGCTGTCGGTTTTGTGCTAGATTCAACCAACACACTATCAAGCGTCAGTTCAATTTTGCATTTCATTACTTTGGCCGACGATTTAATTATATTATGCTTGCGAAAAAGCCGACAACCGGAGCTTACAAAAACCGCAAGGACAAGGATAGGCATCCGAGGTCCAAAACTGACAACGAAGCCTCTTCTAGGCCAGTCGCCAGTTCTCAGTGAGGCGCTTTTGCAGCCCCTGGCGCCCGCTACCTCAGAGCCACAGGCCGCTACCAACTCCCATGTGGAGCCGACTGGGCCTCTGGAAACTCAAGGTATTGGACTCTTGGAAATCAATCGCTCAGATGGGTCCGGAGCCGCTGAGCAGGCATCGGCTTCTGAAGGTGTCTTTAGACCGACACAACTATATGTTAAGCCATCTTCAGCTTCAAAGACAAAGACTAAAGCACTAAAGACAAAGAAACAAATACAGCATTCACCTATTCAGACTTCCATGCCTAAAAAACAGATGCTGAAAATGGCCGAAGACCTAATTACTTTGATCAGGGGCTCCCATCCCCCTCCTGATAAGAGGCCTAGGCAAGAGACAGAGTATTATTCTTCTGATCAGGTTTCTATTTCCTCTGATTCCTCTTCTGAACAGGATTACCTCATGCTTCCCTATGAGGATTCTGATACTGAAGAATCCATTCCTTCAGCCTCTCCTCCGGAGGACTATTCTTTTGGGGAAAAACTGCATACTATGAGTGAGCATTTCCACTGGGAGAGCCAAGATTATTCTGAGTGTAAGAAAAGGCTCAGAGACTTCCTGCTTCTTCCTCAGCACAGACCCCTAGCTATTCCACCTGTTCTAGACATTGTAGATGATGTATTTTCAGAGTCCGGACTGTCCCCTGACTCTTTACCTCCTGCACCTGCTAAGCCAGACATATACTACAGGGTCCCGGATTCTCATAAATTCCTATATAAAAATCCTGCAGGAGACCCAGAAACTATATCTCAGGGTCCCAAGGGGGTTAAAGCTTCCACTTCAAAAAACCCTGTCCCCTCTGATAGGGATTCTAGGACTTTAGACAGATGGGGGGGGGGGGGGGAGTTTACACTTCTGCCACTCTGGCTGTAAGGGCTTTAAATTGTCAATTTCATATGCTTAAATATCAGCAATATTTAATGTCACTACTTAAACAAAAAATGTTGACAAATACTGAATGTTCGGAGAACAAAGAACTGCAGGATTTATTACATGCAACTGAACAAGTGGGAAAGCATACTTTGCAATGTGGTTATGATTCACTGGAGGCCTCTTGCAGGGCCGCTGTTACAGGTTCTGTTATTAGAAGGCATGCTTGGTTAAAGGAACAAAATCTGCCTGATCATGTTAAAGCAAAATTATTAGATGCACCATTACAGCATGATACTTTGTTTGGTACTAAAGCAGAAGAAGTGTTGAAAAAATGGAGGATAAAGCAAAATCCATGTAGACAGTAAAGGATTTCTTACAGGTACAGCCACCCAGGTTTAGCAGGAACTGACCTTCTAAAAATTGGTCCTTTCCAGTCTCTGACAGACCACAGAGAGGTAGATACAGACGTCCCAGAGGCAGATCTCATCCCCAAGGCTCATACAGACCTAAACAATGGGGTGCTCCTACCTCCAAAAGCGGAGAAGACAAATCACAGCCTTACAGGAAACAGTCCCAATGACTTTCCTCTACTAGTTCCAAGCAGTTTTCTTTTGACAGCCTCCTTAGGGGGAAAACTGGCACTTTTTTCATCAAATTGGCAAATGGTTACCCAAGACAAATGGGTTCTGAACATAGTGTCCCAAGGCTACAGGTTCCATTTTCACACTCTACCAAGGTCAAAGGGCATGCCAGACCTGCCACACAATCAATGGGCAGAGGCACAAAAACAAATTACAGCCCTCATGGACATGAGGGCCATTCAGCAAGTACCACAACAAGAGCAGGGACAAGGATTTTACTCCAGACTTTTTCTAGTACCCAGGAAGGACAAAACCTGGAGACCAATTCTGGACCTGTCTATACTAAACACGTTTCTGGAAGTTCCAAAATTCAAGATGTTGACTCTTCAGCAACTACTGCCCATGCTGGGCAAGATAGCTTGGCTCATAACTTTGGACCTAAAAGAGGCATACCTGCATGTCCCAATCAGACAATCTTGCAGAAGATACCTCAGATTCATAGCTGGCTCAATGCATTACCAGTTATCTGCACTGCCCTTTGGCTTATCTACTGCGCCCAGGGTCTTTACAAAATGCCTGGCACCAGTAATTGCGTTTTGCAGACAAAAAAGAATTCAAATATATCCCTACTTGGACTGCCTAATTCAAGCAGAGAACAAAGACACTCTTCTTCAGCATCTGGCGTTTGTAAAAAGAATACTAATTGGCCTAGGGTACACAGTAAACGAAAAGAAATCAAAACTAGTGCCCTCTCAAGAGATAATATTCTTGGGTGTAAGCTTAAGTACAACTGCCTAGATGGCTTATCTCACGCCAGACGAGCAAAAACAACTGACTACTTACTTCACGAAATTGGCAACAAAACCCCACTTATCTGCAAGGAAAATCCTGCAGGCCTTTGGTTTCATGGCATCCTGCATTCTACTAATTCCATATGCCAGACCTGCATATGAGGAAACTACAATGGTAGCTGAAAAGTGTTTGGACTCAGCATTGCCACAGCCTGGAGACAGTAATTGCACTCATTCCCTGCCTACAACAGGAGTTTCGATGGTGGGCAGAAGCCTGTCACCGCAACAAGGATCTGCCATTCAGTTTACCCACAGCCAGACAGACACTGACAATGGATGCATCAGATTATGCCTGGGGGGCCCATATGGCAGGAAAATGTATTCAGGGCACATAGCCTATAAACCAAATGCATCTTCACATCAATCAAAAAGAGATGCTAGCTGTCCAAAATGCCCTGACAGCTTTCAAGGACCTGCTTCATCCAGGACAGTTACTAATAAAGACAGACAACACTACGGTCATGTGGTACATAAACAAGCAGGGGGGTACTCATTCTTACCCCCTCTGCAGACAAGCAATAATCTTATGGGACACAGCATTGGCTTTTCAAGTTCTCTTACAAGCACAATTCCTGCCAGGAAAAACAAATACTCTGGCAGACGAACTAAGCAGAAACCTCATGGATCCCCACGACTGGAAACTGGATCCACAAGTCTTCAGGATGCTAATAAGGAAATGGGGATTCCCAGACATAGATCTGTTTGCCTCCCCTCACAACTGTCAATTGCCGAGATTTTGCACAAGGATTTACCACAAGCAAGCATGGAAAGTGGATGCCCTGTCATTCAGCTGGAAAAATCTAACAGTATATGCTTTTCCCCCTCTGCCTCTCCTTCACAGAGTACTCCTAAAGGTCAGACAAGAGAAGCCAAAAATGATTCTGATTGCACCAGACTGGCCACGCCAGCACTGGTACCCAATCCTAAAGAGCTTGTCTCAAGGTCCAGCATGGATATTGCCTCAAACTTCTCACTTGCTGACCCAACAAAACAATCAGATCCTGCACAGTCAACTCAGGACCTTAAATCTGGCAGCATGGCGGATAATGTAGCCATTCAGAAAACTCCTCTTTCAAAAACGGTTATGGATGTTATCTTGGAGGCCAGGAGGCCCAGTACCAGAAAATCTTATGCAGAACAATGGAAGAGATTCTGTGCTTGGAACCAGGAACAAGGCATTATCATGTCTGTACCATATATTCCTCAGATTTTACAATACCTAACTGAGATGCTGAACAAAGGCCTTTCCTTTTCATCAATTAAAATTCATACATCGGCCATTTCTGCACATTACAATACGGAACCACCTATCTTTTCTCATCCTTTAATAAGGCAGTACCTCAGAGGGGCCAGAAACATTAGGCCTCCAAGGAGAGCACCAATTCCGGCCGGGAACCTCAATTATGTTTTGGAAAAACTCACACTGCCTCCTTTCGAGCCAGCATCAACAGCGGATATTAAATTCTTATCCTGGAAGACAGCTCTGCTCCTAGCCATAACCTCTGCAAGGCGAGTCTCGGAGTTACAAGCACTCATGGCTGTGGAACCTTTCATCATTTTTCATCCAGACAGGGTTTCTCTGAGGACAAACCCTACATTTATGTCTAAGGTGGTGTCCAGTGTGGCCCTCAATCAAACTATTCACTTGCCTACCTTTTACCCAAATCCAGAGAACAAGGGTGAGAAAATTCTGCATTCTTTGGACATACACAGGCAGTTACGCTTCTACTTGCACAGAACTAAAGCTTTCAGAAAAACTGAGCAAGTTTTAGTGTCATATGCTGCAGGATCACAAGGAAAGGCTATATCAAAACAGACTATTTCTAAATGGATAGGCCATTGCATCCGTTTCTGCTATTCTCAACATGGCCAATCAGTGCCTAAGGGCATTAGGCCTCATTCCACCAGAGCAGCAGCCACTTCAGCAGCCTTCCTCAGAGGAGTACCAACCAAAGACATCTTAGAGGCTGCAACTTAGAGTTCAGTGCACACCTTTACAAAACACTACCACTTGCCTCTCTACTCTGTCCAGAGCAAGCTTCGCCACTGCAGTTCTGCAGGGCCTCATAGCCTCTCCTAATCCTATTTAGCCCAGCCACCCATCCTCAGCTTTGGGATTCAACCCAAGAGTAATGACTGCAACAGTGAAACACGATGAACATAGTACAGTTGTGTACCTACCATAAATGTAGATGTTCGAGTGTATTCACTGTTGCAGTCCAGGTTACCCACCCAACATCCCCCTTCTCTTTGCTGAGACTTATCTGCACTTCTCTATCCTATACAACCTTTTTGGTGTATTTGCTTGTAGATGAAGGAAATGTTATTTTTGTGCATGCATTTCTTTTTGCTATATTTTTCAGCCTGCCTGTTTGGGGCACCTGACATCTGGGGCAAGAAAAACTGAAGAAAATGGCGTCGGCTGCATCTTTCATACCCCTGGTGCACTGACGTCAGGGAGGAGGCGACAGCAACCGACGCCGGACCTAGACTTTGGAATTCTGGCCGACCACGGGTAGCCTGCCAGCAGGATAACCCAAGAGTAATGACTGCAACAGTGAATACACTCGAACATCTACATTTATGGTAGGTACACAACTGTACTTTCTGAGGTATGTACGTTTGTATGCCACCTTTATGCCCTACACCTTCAGCCAGGAGAATACTTGTGAAATACAACATCTAAAAATTCTAAGGCTTTGGTATACTGGCTGGACATTGGGGGGTACCCTTGGAAATGATCCTGTTTGTAAAGAATGCTGCAGCAGTGAAGAAAAGGACATCCACTGTTATGGAAAGATTTTACACAACTGGACTTTCACATATGAGTCACAGTTATTGTAAGTAGAAAATTCCTTTTGACTGACTGCATACTGAGAGTATATTTCTATCGTGCCCAAGTATTTCCAAGTAAACATTCCCAAAATATTTGGTTGTTGTGTTCACGTAACATGAAACAGTAAAGCACAGTATTTGTTTTTATACATGCAGTGCAGCTTCCTCTGACCAAAGGGTTTTCATTTTAAGATGAGACTAAGTTCATGCTGACACTTTAGACTCTGACATTGTGCCTTTCAGTCCAAGGTGTTCGGCATTAGATTACTTTTGCAGTAGCTTAAGCTATTTGGGTTGTATGTTGCCTCGGGTATGATCATTTGCCAGCTTTCAGTCTTTAGGACAACTTCCAAGTGCCCTAACTGCCAGGTGATTGAGCAGACCCACATAAAGAGAGTAGTTTGGACACCAAAAGCTTTAGTGCTTTCTTTCTAACCAACTCAGTTCTCTCAAGGGCTTTCATGGAACTGACAGTCTTCTAGCAGTCCTTCATAGCTGGGTAGATATGTACCCTGCTGGGGAAAACCTTCCAAAAATCCTTTTTCTGAGGAAAACCTATCGTTTTTATGTGAGTTTAATTATTTTACGCTAGGAAAACTATTTTTTATGGTTTGTCATGACTTGTAGGGGAGTTTTGCTCAGTACATGCTTGTGTGAGGAAACTGAAAAATCTGTTTGTTTTCTCCCCCTACTTACTGTCTGCATACTTAATGTAGATTTGATGTGTTAGGGGTAGCGTATTGTACTTTTGGGGGGCTCTCATTTAATTTTTTTATGTCAAAATCGCTGCTTTTCTCTCAAGAGATTTCTCATCTTTCACAGGCTCCTGTACCTTTCTTTCATGCTTATTTTTGGCTAGACTTTGGAGCAGTTACTGGTCCCCTCAGATGTCCTTCTGTATGTTGCAGTACTCTTCACTGAAGGGATCTTCTGCCAGCCCATCGTCTGGCCAGTATACCAAAGCCTTTACATGTTGTAGGTGCCATATGTTATACACATGCTCCCATATAGGTCATATAGGTGACAAATGGATGCAAATACTCAGAACTTCTTTGCCATCAGTCTGAATGTCATTATCGAGCGTCTGTATGCAGTGTTCTGCTGTGCTGGTTACCAACCTATTTTCAGATAAGTGCCCCTTTGGGCATTATTCTGTGTTTTTCCATTTTGTTACTTACTTGTGTTCATTCATCCAAGAAGGGAAAATATCATTGTGGGAGTTCAAATCCTCCCCATAAAGACCAGCACAACCACTTTTTTTTGTTTGTTTAACCTAGGCACTTCTCACGACCATTCTTAGTTTTCTGTCTGTCAGGTGTTTGCCCCAAAGATCCTCCATAGCTGCTTATCTACTCTGTCCATATACCTCAAGAACCAAAAGTCTTGGAGTACTTTC